>NC_042301.1:4154711-4439711 GCF_901000725.2 Takifugu rubripes
AGGCGAGTGGATCAGTATCAGCACTGCTTCGCCATAACTGAGACACATCGACCCTGATTAGAGGAATTAGCAGAGGGAGCTCGGTGCATCACGACGATATTCGCCCTCGGTTCTGCCTCGTTAAGGACGGCCTGATCGGTGGGAAAGGACTCGCCCGCCCCTCCTCGTCGGCCGCCAGACTCTTGTTATACGGCTCCTTATCAGGCTGACACTAATGTGTCGGTAGACCTAAATTGGCTCTCCACCACGCTCCATCGCGCCGTCCTTTCTGCTGGAGACGCAGTCACTGGAAATGGTTAAACAGCAAAGAGGAGAGACAGTCACGAGCAGCTGATCCATGTCTGACTGAGAAAGTTGGGGGAGGGTGCTTCCATCTTAATATCCAAGGTCGAGGTAATAATAGTAAGGGTATAAATGTGTGCATTGCTCTTACTGGGCTTTTACTGAGGGAAAGCTCAGTAAAAGCCGGATGTCATCAGCATCCTTCTCCTAAAGAGAGCTGCAACTGGCCTGGAAAACTGGGGGAAAGCCTGTTGCACCTGTGGTTTGATCACTTGCGATCGCTAGTCCAGACCAGCCGGCACGGCTCGACTCAGGTCTCCGTGTAAAGGAGCCATGGAAATAATCCGTTTCAGTCTGAATCAACACTGAATTATGAACAAACCCAAACCAAAACAGGCTTTGATTCATCAAAATCTCTCTCCGCAGCATTTAGAATAAGGGTATAAGCACAAACGTTGCCTGAAAGCCTTCCCTCGGGGCGTAGTGGGCACATCCTGGAAGACTGACAATAACTTTGAATCTAGAATAAAAGCCCACAGACACACTTCGCTTTACTACTTCCTTTTGTGCCAAAAGAGCTGGTTAGGACACAACCATCTGTCACCTCCTGTCCTGGAATATCACTGTTGGCTGGGCCTCCAAAGACGAACCTTTGCTTTTAATGTTTGTGCTGCATCCTCAGGGCGGAACTATCAAATGTCACGACTGATATTCCTTCTCTTTATACATCACATGCACGCTCCACGAGTGTCCGGTGTCCTCCGCTTGCATCAGAGTTGGGGAATATGTTGAATCACGTCAGTGACTTATACGACAGTGCTAACATTTCTGGGTAACGGGACGGCGTTTAAATTTAAAGGAATCATCCATATAAGACAAATTTCTGGGTAAAAGTTGGCTGACCTGCGTCTGAGTGACCTGACCTGTTGTTTCATGGGATGCAGAGGGGTCCTTTCGATCCTTTGACGGGCGCTTCTGATTGGGTGGAGGGTTTTACACTGTAGGGGGGAACTCTGCCGCCAACAGTCCTCCTGGACCGCAGGGGGATCGGGAGGCAGCGTCCGCCCGTCACAGGTCCATCGGCGAGTCCCCAACCAGACGCAGTCCCCCTGGACTCTGAGGTGCGCCCACCTGCAGTGCCAGCTGCACCCAATTGTGCTCAACACCACCCCCTGCAGGCCAAAGACAGACACAAACCAGAAATCCCAACACTCAAGCATTATTTTCCAATTCTAACTAAAGGTTGTTTGTCCCAGTCAGCAAAATGTCACCGTGCGCGTGCACGTGGAGGGGTCAGCTTGTGACTCCTGTACAGAAACGCTGGCTGTGACAGACCTTGTCTGCCTGTACGGGGCCCCGGGCTCTAAATCATGCTCAGGTTAGTTTGGCTTCATATATGCCAAATGGCCTTGTCTGGACATAACACACACACACACACACACACACACACACACCTTCACACAAGTGGTTTGTTTTGACAGTGAGCAGCTCTCTGAGTTTGCCTTCGCGCGAGCATACCAAGGGGAAAAAAGCCCGCAGAGGCAACTGACACTACACCGATACACTGCACGACGGATCAGAGGCCATTTATAGATGACAAGCCTGTGAAAATGTCCTCCAGGAGATAAAACACACACCCAGATTCACTGTGGGCAGCGGAATCTCCTGGCAGAGCACCGCTAGCTCGGATCCAGGTGCAACTTCCACAGAAGCAGATCCACAGCAGAGCTTTTAGAAGCTGGCTAATATGTAAATACTGTTTATATTTCAAATAAACAGCCACTGCTCCCACTTGTAGATCCTGAGTCAGCATCCAGGCATCCCCCCCCCCCCATCTGCTGGGACGGCGGGGGATGCCGTTCACCACGGGGACTGCAGCCGTGGAGATGGGAATTTCCTGCTTCCCAGTCGTGCTCTGCAGCCTAGAGGAGAACAAGGAACGACTGGAGCTTTGGTAGGTTTGTGCAGCCCTGAAGTCCTGAAACCCTTTTATTAATTCATGTCAAATTCTTCACCTGTGAGTGAGTCCTACAGTTACCTTAAATGCGTCCTGGTATCTGTTCAGACATCACTTTTTTTAATCCTCTGATCTTTCTCGCGTGGTAGCTAAGTTCGTGTCTCTTGTCCTCCTCCAGCACATCTTTGGAAGGTGAACTGTCCAATATTACGCGCTCATATCAGCTTTATTGTCAGTAAAAGTTCAATGATGTGCTCATTAAACTTGCTTGTTAGCCTTGAGTCTGCAGCTCTTCCTGAATTCCACACGTCTTCTCCTCTTTCCGGGGAGCAAAGGATGTCCTTCATGCTACAGATCCTGTGATCATCTCTCCTTGGAGCAGGTTGCTCAGGTAACAGCGATTGATTATAATCCTCTTTTCTTTTTTTTCTTTTTTTACCTTTTTGGCACATTTTCTTTTAATTTGTTTTTGTTAAAAGGTTGATGTCAGCATCACCTTCCCAGGACTCCCAGTGTGTGTGTGTGTGTGTGTGTGTGTGTGTGTGTGTGTGTGTGTGTGTGTGTGTGTCCAACACACAGGAGAAATGAAACAATCTCCAGTCTAATGAAAATGCAAATTGTCTTTTTCAGGTCAAGCAGCTCTGACAATCAGCCTCACAATTCTCCACCGGCGTTAAAGCTCACACAGACGAGCCCGCGGTCGCCGGGGCGATTATTCCAGCACCGGGCCGTTTCCCCTAATTCATCACCGACGGCTCAATCAGATTCCCGCTAATTTCTTTCCCTGGTGTCGCCGCTGATTTTGGTCGTTACTCGCTGTTGTGTCTAATTTGCTTCGCCCTTCTTTCGCCTGTCGCCCTGATCTCTGTGTCCAACGCGGGGGGAGATTTTGGTCATTGAGAAATAATTGGATGTGACGAAGAGTGGAGCTGTTGAATGGAATGACGGACGGCCCGGGCTTTTCCATTACAGGTGTGCGTGTGCGTGTCTTAAGCCAAGCAATCTTTGTTTAGGGGGCTGAATGTCATGGGTTCAAAATGTTCGTACCTCTATATTAAAGATGGCCAGCATGGCAGAAAAGGGTTTAGATAACCGGCTCAAGGCGGCACTTCTATTCTCTTCTGTTTAACGGCCACGAAAAACAGCAGATTTATCTTCATTACCATTTATCTGCAGGATGTATTTATTTCTTCAGAAATAAAAGCGTCTTTTCAAACTGAGGTAGTAGATTAAGTGAGATGGCTGGAGGGGAAACCCTTATCGCACCTAAGACGCCTTGTTTGGTTCGATTGTGCTTCATCAAATTCTTGGGATTTCCTTCTCTGTCCTCTACAATCTCTGGTTATCTCATTTGAAGTGCTGGTCCTTTTAATTCCTATTTATGGAGATAACAGCGCATAGGAAATCAAAAATGTGTGACACGAGCCTGTGGGTTTCAAGCAAAACTAATTGGTCTTATGTAAGGTGAACACTCTAATGATGTGATGTCATTTATATTGGACCTTAATGTGATCTTTGTTTTTAAATGGGAGCGATAAATAACCACCTGCCCCTTGGGACTGTATTCAGCTGAAACACTTGATCAACATCTGTCTGTTGCTGACAGAGGACATTCTTCTGGCTATTAAGTGTGGATCTGCTCCCACCTGTGCTGTTGCGTTATCGTGCTGGTCGATACTGCCAGTATTGATAAGCTTCGTAGCGGCTCAGACATTGACGATTAACTGTTAACTAATTCACCAGCAGACAATATAGCCAACATGAAAAGGAGCATAGAGTCTGCTCTTAAAGCTTCAACCAGCTCCAGATTGCTTTTTAAACTGCATTGGTCAGAACGTGTGAGTGTTTATACTACATGGGACCTCCATGTACATGTTACTGAACACACACAGACACACACACGCACACACGAGGTGTGAAAACCCTATTGTCCAATGGATTCGTGCCCACCGCTCTTTCATCAACATGGGCGGTGGACTGTCACTCAAATCCACACGCACCGGTGCGAGTGAAGCAAGAAGGGAGTCTGAGAATTCACTGTCATCTCCAGTCAGGTCCTGCGCCCATCGCTGCTTCAGTTTATGCTCCAATGCTCTGCTGAACACCGAGTCTGATAATCTGTGCCAGGACTGGCTGCAAATCTTTTTACTAAACAAGACTCCCACTAGGTGTCCTTGCCCATTTCTGCAACACAATTCTCTCAGTATATTTCAACCCGAATACATTGTTTACGTTATTATAATTATCATGATTACAACTACGTGAATGAAGTCATATTTACCCAGCTGCTGTACCTTTACTTGTCGCTGGGAGGCGCTTGTTTCACCCTTCCATGATTAGCTGTCCGTGGTGCTGAAATTATCACCTGGGCTTCAGGCGCATGAGCAGTGTTTCCCTCTCTTCTCGCTGCAGAAACAGCAACAGTCAAACTTTAAAAAGCAAATTATTCAAGAGATTTTGGTCACTAACAACTGCGAGCTTTCATTGAGGGATTAAATCGGTCCTTGTCACTGTTTTCTTCTTCACTGTACATAATTTCTTTTGTAGTATTCTCTCAATTATGATGATGATGCTGATGATGCTAATGATGCTGATGATGATGATGATGATGCCTTTGCCGTACAGAAAGCGGCTGGCATTCATTTCGTCAACGAGTGTCAAATCACCGAGATTGATGGCAGCTAAACTGGAAACGGTCTGAATTCGCTACAAAAATAAGATGCCAATAGTTTCAATAACGTGGTTTTCGTAAGTGAGTTTAGCTAACTAAATCAGCCAGGGAACATTGTATATTTAAAAAAATCACACTGTCTGGCTTGGTCATTGTAAACACTAATATCCGTGGTAATTATCTCCGTATTGATTTTATTTTGAAATTACCTACCGGATGTTAGCTACTTTACTTTGACTAGCTTAGTTGCTAGACCTGAACGACCACGAGACGCGGCCGTCAAATTGTCCCAATCGCGTTTGCTTGTTGGTGTAGTTGAATGGGCCCGCACCTTCTCTACCGGTTTAAGAGATTTAAAATGTTTTTACCAGCATGCGGGAAAGCAACAACGCCTTTCTTTGGGAGGGAAAGAGACAACTTCAGAATTTTGGACTAAAGCTCATGATCAGAGTGTTTGTCTGAGGATGGAATAACGCACTAAACCGCGTTTCCTGAGACATCAGCCCGGACACCCTGAATAAAAGTTGGTCTCCTTTTATCCCCGGGATGCGCGTCCGTGCGTCATAACCCAGTGGCGCGGCGCCGTGCACCGCTGTCGGACGGGACGCGGTGAACATGTTTGGCCGCCCGAAGTTCCGTGATGGGAGGTTAGCAACGATGTCAGCGGTCGCTGCTTCTGGAAAATGATCATTGGCGACGCCGACGGTAAAACAATGGCCAGAAGAAGTCTGTTAACGTTCAAGCCTTTCAGGTAAGAGACAACTCCCCCCCCCCCCGAACACGCGCTGCGCGTGCACGACAACCCACGATATCTGTGCTTTTGGTTTTTTTTTCGTTTTTTTGAACGCCGCGAGTTGTCAAACAGGGGGCTCGTGCTTGCGCGAACGCGCACACGCCCTGAAAACGATGCACCCAGCGCAGACGCGCACGCATAAACGAGCAGCGCAGCTGTAAAGCAGGAAAAATGCTCGCAGCTGCGGCGCCAACTTAAGTTTCCTGCTGCGCGGCGTCACCGTGGCTGCCGGGTCGGGTTATTTCCCAGCTGCAGTCGAACGGAGGTTTGTAGAAGCATAAATGATTCCTGCAAATTCATAAATTAAATAAATGATTCCTGCCAATTCATTGACTCGGAACCTCCAGCGTCTGCTGCAGCAACAGGGACGCTTAACTCCCGCTTCAGATCGCTGAATGTGCTCAAGGTTCCTGGGAGCAACGTTGCAGAAGCAGCTTTAAAAAACTACTCGATCCAGTATCTGCAGTAGGTTCACACCATATTTATCTTTATTATTTTAGAATAATCACAGGTTGGTCCTCATTAAATGACGGCTCGGGTCCTTATGCGAGACGTTAAAGTGGGATATTCTCCTTGCTTGGATGTGGTTGGTGTTGATTTTCCAAATCGTTGCCAAGGGCAGCAGAATCCAAACAGTTTGAAAGTGTTTAAGTGAGTCAGAAAAAGTCTCTTCCACGCCTGACGGAACCCCTCTTGCTTCAAAACCACCCACCTTCGGGCTAAATCAGATAAGTCTGTATGTTTAAGGAAGCCAATTAGCTGATAGCAGAACCGTCCATCTGATCCAATTATACAGTGCAAAACATTTACTTTAAGCCTGTTAATTAAAGACTCTTCAGGCAGGTCCAAAGCCTAATCCCCTCATGTCACACACGGAACGCCATTTAAAGAGAGAAACAAGTGTGTGAACACACACACACACACACACACACACTCACACTCACACTCACACTCACACTGTATGGTGCATTAATCTTTTTATCGAGTGAGATTATGCAGATTAGATAACTTCATGGTTACAGATTTTCCATTTCTGCCGACTATAGTAGCAGCCTCTCTTTTCTCTGATGAAAGATATGAAGGAGGAAGCGTTCCTCTGCTCTTCTGTGCAGCACCAACCGCTCCCAGCTTGAAGACCGCTGCACTGCTCCCATTCTTGACACCATGGATCCCTCCGGATCAACATGTCGCTGTCTTGAAGTCCTCAGCTGCTACAATTAAATCTGCAATGTGCCTGGAACAGATGGGGGCAATATTCCGATGGATCGGGGCTGAAGTAACGAGAGCTGTCAGTGTAGGAGCGTGATGATGGTTGATGGGGATTGGAGAAGTTCAGTCTGGACGCCATGAGCTTGTATGCGTATGACCCCCTCCCCCCCCCCCCTCCACACACACACACACACACACACTTAATTACACACTTAATCACAACACACATTGAAGTCAAAAAAGCTAAATCACTAAAGAAATTCCAGATTCTGGCACTAACTACCCCCCAAAAATCAGCTAATTTCAGTTTGTGAGGAACTCTTTTCAGTGTAACATTGCAGTTGATGTCATCAGTCGCCTGCTCTCGGGATGGCCAGGAACCTCAGGGAGATCCGGGGCCACGGATCGCCACGGCGACGCTGTCCTTGAAAGCTAAACGGCTCCAAATCGGGAAAAGACACATTGGCTGCGTCACGGAGCAGGGTCGCCCTGGGATGGTGCCAAACCACCGCGGCTCTATACTAAACGGATTATTCAACATTGTGATCCCTGTGGGTCAATCAGTTCTCTTCAGCAAATGTTAGTTTAAGCGGCCGTTGATAGGAGCTCGTTTATTATGTCCTCATAAATACTGAGAGCTTTTTCTTTTTCTTTTTTCCCTTTGCGTGACCAGATCTACATATGTTAGTCTTCCAGGAAGTGCTGTCAGGGTTCAGGCCGCCCCTATGTTAAAGCAAACAGCTTTTCCCTTCTGCTGAAGTGAGTGATGAATAATTCATTCGGTTGTTATGTCCAGATCCCGGCTGCCACTTTCGGGTGCGGGAGTTAAAGGTTGGGGGCAAGCCTGGAACTAGGAAGCATGAAAAATGCCCTGTTTCCCATTTTAAAAATGCCAGGATGACAATATTTAGAGGGATGTGGTGTCTGTCTCAGCCCCCTTCTGTCATACCGATCTTCCGGTGTCACTCTGTCTCCCGGGCCGGGCCGGGCCGAGCCGACCCGCGGACACGTTTGCCGCCCTGGGTGCAGAAGAAGCCTTGTCATCATTTGATAACCTCTGAGCTGTGGCGTCGCTGCAGAGATGAGCTTAACCGGGAGCAGATTTTCCGCTCGAAAACTGCAAGTCTTTCATGTCAAAGATCTGAGCCCGCCGTCGTGCACGCTCCCGTCTCCAGTTCCGGGAGGTCTCATGTTGGTCAGGAAAGAATTTGTCTTATCAGACATTAAATATTGATTCAAACATTTGAGCGAGGGAAGCGTTTGATTTCCACTGACGTAAATGGGTTGTGGATCAGGAGGAAGCGGCTCCTTCTGTCCTTAGATGGAGCCAACTTTGTGCCCTTAATCAAGCTCTGGCTGGAGCCGCACCAGTCTGAGGGCCCATTTATCTTTGCCATCTGTTGTCACGCTCCTGTTTTCGCTGTAAATGACACATACTCGTGCCGGCCCCTGTCCTCTTCTTCTCTTTATTGATTTTTGCCTTTGATGTGGCATTAAAAATCACATCGGCTTTAGGAATGGCTCTTTCTCGACCAGCGTCTTCCGTCCTCTCTTTCCGTAATCATTCTCACTTCTTTGGGTCACTCTGTCCTGAACGTCTCCTGTCCATCTGACAGCAGTCGCTTTATTTCCTGCCTCCCCGCTCTGCTTTCATCTTCACTCCCTGCCACCTGCTTTTGCCCAATTCCCAGATCATTTCCTAAAATATCTCTTTATCTCCATTCCAGATGAAATCCGTCTACCTGCCTAACCCTCCCTTTCCCTCTGTTCCCTCTCTCCTCCCTCTGTGTTGCAGGATATTCGTGGTGGGAATAGGCTTCTTCAGCCTCTGCTTTCTAATGACGTCTCTGGGGGGACAGTTCTCAGCCAAGAGACTTGGGGACTCCCCCTTCACCATCCGTACAGAAGGTATGTTTTCCCGCGCACTCGCCAAACTCCCACTGCAATTTCCTCCCTCTTCAGTCAATTTTACCCGCTGTCGTCGTTAGCCTTAAAACCAAAAGCTCATTTTCTCCCACTTGAAGTCGAGCGATGAAAGCTAAATCAGCGGGCCGAGGAGAAGAGGATTTATGAAGCGGTTGGGATGTGAGGCCACGATGCAGCTCGGAGGCTATCGAGATGCTCTGATCAATGGCGGTCCAGCTTATACTGTCGCTTTCGGGCGTCGTGCGGTGATGGAAAGCTTTATTTTCTCTTAGGGTCAAACATTCTGCTCGCATGTTGGTGTGATATATGGGAATACTCGTAGGCATGACGGCCGGTGGCTGACAACGTGGCACAGACCTCCACAGAAGAATTAAGCAGCAGAATGTTGAGGGACGGTACCCTTTCTGGGCCCTCTTAATATTTGTTCAGACAGCAGCAAATCAGATTTGTTTTCTGGCAGATAGCCACAAAGCAAAAGGAAGATGATGTGAAATATGGATAAAAGCTCGAGATACTCCCACCACTATTTCATCTGACTGCGTCAGCTTCAGCTTCCCAGGCTCCGGATGATCCGAGATCACTTTGCACGTGGTTAAAGGGGCAGCTTGAAATCCAATTTAGGTGAGGAGGCCATTCAGACCTTCAAAAGGTCTTTGAGAAAATTAATTTTTTCAAAGACCTCAAAGACAGTATCAGAATCAGTGTGTTTTTGCTTTGTTTTTGGTGTTTTTATTTATTTAAATCTCCAGCTACTCCTTGAAATCAATCTGGCCATTGAAACCGGTTCCAGGCTGATCCGGTGAAGAACATTTGTTGTACCCACAAGCCGGAAAAATCCGAGCCGTGAGTGAATGTTCCAACTCTTCTTGCGGTAGTTTGCGTTGGCGGGTGAGCCGAGTTCAGAAGGGTAATGGCGGCCGCCGGCAAAAGCCGTTTTCTCTGACAAAGACCACGGCTGACCGGCAGAGTCAGGAAGGCTTGAACGGGGATTGGATCACCTGAGAGAGACGAAAATAAAAAAAAAGGGGCTTGTGATGCTTCACGCCAGTCTCCCACAACATGAAAACTGCTGGCAGGAGAAGGGAAATAACTGTGTTCCTGTTCCAGAATTCTCTTCCGTCAGAGTTCAGGGTGACGCGTTCTCAACTGCTGAAAATTCCATGGAAATGGGATTTGATGAGCAAATGGGCGCATAAATAACGACCAGCGAAGCTCTGTATCCCTGCACACTGGCGGTTGTTAGGGTGTTGCAGTCGCGCCAGCTGAACCCCCCGTTTCACCGGTGAAATGCCACAAACGCCTCGGCTGACTGATGATACAGTATAAGCGCGACCCTGATGAAGGCTGACTGCCAGCGGCAGGGTGGGGAATGAAAAAAGGCACTCCATTATAATCTCCTGCTCGGCACGGTGCCAAGAGTGAAGGTCAAAGGTCATTTTGTGAAGGCCAGCCACTTCTAATCACCGCTCCAGTTAAAAATAAGATGACCGCTCGGCGCTGGGAGAGGTGCCTCCACGCCGAAGCGTGCGCAGGAGCAACCGAACGACGGCGGGAGTGGGTTAAGGGTACGTCAGCTCTCGGGGGAATATGGGATGTTTGCTGTAGTCTGACGGTCCGGAAGATGAACCATGGAAACAAAGCGATAAATATCAATGAGAATAAATAACTGCTGCGGCATCAGAGCTGGCTGAGGGAGCAAGAGGCAGATCATTGATGTTTCCAGCGCGAGTCATCGGGAGCGAGCGCACAAACGTTCTACAACCACATGTGGATGCACGTGCACGCCCCCCCCCCCCTGTCTACTGTGTGTCTGAAGCGTGTCCTTTTTTGGATTGTCTATGCCTGTGCTACGCGAGGGTTCTAAAGATTGGGAATGGAACATAGGCTGATCCATCTGGGTCCTCCAAGAACAACACGAAACCCCCACGTGCACGGCAAGACGCACGCACGGAAAAACCACGACGCTGTGTCATTATGCAGACGACTACTTGTTGTGAGTGGCACAATGCAAGAACCAAGGAAAACCAGGGCGACCCTTAGTTGACGCGCCGCCGATGACCCTTGACCTCGCCGCCACGGCGGCCGACGGCCCGGGTATCCAGAAGAACGCCGTGTCATCATTGCAGCCAGGGACCACGCATCCGGTGGGGGGGGGGGGGGGGGCACCGGAGGATAAATAATTTTGACATAAAGGTCGAGCCATGGAGATTCTAATTAAGATTTTTAGTACCGCCGGCTCTTTTTGATGGTTAAAGCTAGAGTCACCGGGCCGATCTTTGCTCTGAGATAGGGGACACTTGACGCACCAAAGTCGAATTACTCAGAACCGTCTCTAATTATGTCCCGCTAGCAGATAAATCGGTCTGTCGCGGTGGACCTTCACCATTTCAACCTTGTGAGAGTGTGTTCCTTGGCTGGTAGTGCTGATTGCTGCAGTTTGGGCTCTGCCAAGCCATGATTTCTCTGTTCTGGCCCAGGCTGGTCACAGCAAGCGTTTGATTCCCTCCTCTTAAAACCAGTCTCTCAGTGGAAGCCAGCTATGCTAACGAGCGCTGCTGGGAGGTTCGCGTGACATCTGATTTACAACTGCACGGACATCATAACACAACAGTAATTCTCTGATCTTTATGGTGTTGTTTTGGTTTTAAATTTGCATTTTTCTGTGGATTTTTTTTATTTTAATCATCAGGGACAACGAGGCAACTCGAGCAAATGTTGACAAGAGGCTCTTCTCTATATTACCCGTCCATTTCTTTGTATTTCCGATGTTTTCTTTGCACATCACAGCCACATTTGTGGAGGGCTTTGTCACCAGACAGGAGGATGCTCTCTCTGATAACAGTTGTTTAGGTATTAGCTGATTGTCACTGTGCCGCCTCTTGCTTCAATGGATTATCAGGCTCCACTGGAGGATCAGCACGATGGTTTGTCTCCGAAATCCTCGTCTCTCCTCAGCGGCTCACAAACTCATCAAGAGCCATGAGCGGGGGGGATGAAGAGGTGGAGGCGGCGTTGCGAAGAGAGTAGAGGAAGACGGAGGTAGGGAACGAGGGACTGTATCGTCTTTTCCTCCCTCTTCTCCTTTTTCCAGCTGGTTTTGGATTTGGGATGGTCCAACAGCGGATTGCTCCAGACTTGTGTGAACATTTCAGTTCTAAACCTTCGCCTCAGATAGTTTCCTTTTCTGTGCTCCCCACTAATGAGGAAGCTCTTCCCACGTTCTCTGCTGTCGTGTCCGTCCTTTCCTTGGACGGACATGGTGACCTGCTTCACTTGGTGTACTTTTTCAAAGTATTCACAGCCTGGGGTGAAAACTGTCCCTCTCCTCCTTTGTCAGCCTTTTGTCTCTCTTGTGTGTGTGTGTGTGTGTGTGTGTGTGTGTGTGTGTGTGTGTGTGTGTGTGTGTGTGTGTGTGTGTGTGTGTGCGTGTGCGTGTGCGTGTGCGTGTGCGTGTGCGTGTGTGTTGTCATGACCACTTGGCTCCGAATGACCACAACATAAACGGGGAGACCAAGCACTTTTAACAAAAAGGGATTTATTGAAAAGTAAAGTGAACAGTCAATGGTAACGGTGAAAGCAGTAGGGTGCAACAGGGTATAATCAGAATCCAACGAGGATAATCCCAACGAGGCTTTAACAACGGGACTGGCACTCTCCAGTGGACGCATTCGGCAAGGTTTCCAATCTCGTTCGGCAGCAGCTGACCCTCGGCCCGATCAGCCCCATCTCCGTCCTGAACATGGGTTTTTAAGCCATCACTGGTTCATCAGGTTAATGAGCCCCACCTGGAGTGGTGGCCTCCCAAACAGGTCCAGACAGCTCCATCTGCAGGCCAAGCACAACACCAGACCAGGCGCAGCCAAAGACACCATATCCCAAATATTAAACCCAGACGTGAGGCCACCTAGTGGGCCGTCACAGTGTGTGTGTGTGCGGCACCTCGTTCCCTTCTCTCCTCGTCTGCTGGCTGTGAGCGGTGATGCTTGTGTCTTCGGTGGCGTGTCAGGATGCATTCTGCTGTTGGACGCCTTCACCATTTCTAGGCATAAAGCATAAAATAATTTCTAGGCATGTTTGGGGGCTGTTGCTCAGGAGGGAATTTCCTTATTCCAATATCATTTTATGTGATATCGCTGCAGTTTAAAATCAATATTAGTCATATTTCCCAAATGGATCATCATCATCACACTTGGGGCATTTAAATACACTTCAGCAGGATGTCAGGATAAATTGCAGTACAAAATTATATTTGCGTGTCAATGATATTAATGTACAGTAGTTGGCTAATTAGATTCATTATTAATATACTGGTATGTAAAAGGCTGCGCTGTAGTAACGCCTCACATCGTGATTGTGGGATGTTGGTGTTTCTGGCCTTTCCTGCTGCTCGTCTTCACCCAGCTCTGAATAATGAACCCACCACGGCGTCACAGGGCGCCGTTGCTCAAAGACATTAATCACTGGCGGTTATCCAACTCCAGCCGGCTCAACTCAACAGCGGCGCCGGTTCGCTGCTGTTAGTGTTACCTGCTTTAGCCTCGCGCCTCCATGTGCAGCAAATTAGGAACTTATTGTCCGAAATAGAACTGGGAGTGAGAGTAAATCACCAGCTGCACTAATAATAATAATAAATATTCTCTTTGGAGAACGAGCTTGATTGCTAATGCCCAGCTCAACAGGATGAATGTGGCAATTTCCAATGCAACACACGCTAACAAGGAAGCCTTTCCGGTTTCCAGGTGATGTTGACTGGTGTTACTGGTCCTATCCAATCACAATTTCTTCATATTTTGTTATAATAGTTGTTCAGTTGCTCCTCCTCCCCCTCAGAAGAGATCCTCAGTTCTCCAATAGATTAGAAACTCTTTATTTGGGTCTTCTTTTTGCAGCCTTGCACCAATAATATTAGGTAATATTAGGTGGAAAAATGTGAGGACTGCACTGTTTTCAGTTGCTTTGGTTTCTCCAGGGCTAATGAAGTCATAAAAGCACCCCATCTTCTATTGCAGCCCTTCCTCTCTCTGTCTCTGCACCCTCATTTCTGCTCCTCTGAGAAGAATATATTAAGTTTTCGGTGGGAGACTGAATAATTATATGGTAGCGTTGGGTTTTCCCCCCTCACCTCTGCTTACCTCCCTTTCCCCACTCACTCTCGTCTGATATTGAAGATCGTCGATCAGGATTTCCTCGCGTTAAATGCCGACTGCTGCATTTGCTGCATTGCGGAGGGCTTCGGTTACTTTACACAAACTGGCTAATGGAGGGACGACCGAACGGACGCGCAGCTTTTTGCACGATGGCATCGCTCACCTGCACCTATCCTCACCTTTTGGCATTTCCCAACCACCTGCTGTAAAGTTCCAATCCCTTGCTAACATTTAGGTGCTCCTGGTGTGGTAAAAAGATCAAACCCAAGCTCAAGCTAGTGCCACCAGCAGTGGTTTGAGCATTGGAAAGAATATTCTATTCACTGTTTTGGGAGTATTTTGCATTGCAATGCCTGTGAGGGTTCTGGAGCTATTTCAGGAAATGCTGCAAGGAGGAAGTGACATGTCTCTCAGGGCAGAGGGGATGCGGTATAGATCGACAGATAAGGAGAAAACAAAGGAGACAGGGTTCTTTCTAAAAGCAATTTGTCCGTTGCTCTATTGTTAAAATGTTTCGCTGGCGTTCGAATGGTGGGAATTGAGTTGTTTGTCAGCTGCGCGGCGCATCATCCGTCCAAAAACAGATGATTAGCAGATTAGCGGTTTCGTGAACGGCTTCCACGACCACACGCACAAACACGTCTTCTGGTGCACATGCAGCCTCTGGATTTATAGCAGTTCCTCTTCTGCTCCACAGCAAATGTAAAAAAACAACAGTTATCACCAGCACTGTTTATAAAATGACAGTAAAATCACAAGATTAATGTCCCCGGTTTGCCTCTGGTGAACAGGAAGGACGCTGATTTTTGACATTAATGTTGCCTTTTTGTGTATTTGTTCATTAAAGTGATCAAAATAAATGTACTTTTGATGGCATCAAACAAACGCATTAATATATATCGATATATAAAGTGCAGATTCCCGTCCGGTTCCTAAAGCTGCGCGATGTAAAGCTTTTCTCTGCCTTCCTGTCCAACGTGCACGCGCGCTTGTTTTGTGCATCCATCTCGGCTCTCGCAGCACGGGTTGACTTGACCTCTGTCGATGGAAGGGGTCGTCTCTAAATGAGAGCAAGAACCAATTTTCTGAGAAATGTGCACCAGCAATTTGTCACCTCCAGACCTGTTATTATTATAGCGAACTTGCTGGGAGGGCTGGATCGTGACCGCGGACAGAAATATCACGCCGAGGCCTCCTGCGGCGCGCAGCTCTCACAAGCTTCTTCACTTATTTTGTGCTTCATCCTGTCCGCATCATTCCCTTTTGAATTTTAACGCGCAATATACATACAGAATATATATAAGCTCTATTTCCTGGCACCGCTGCCACGCAGTCGATAGAAATTATGGTCATCTGTTGTATTTGTCACCATCTGCCGCGCACGCTCGCCACAGAGGAAAGCGTTCCTTTGCTCGCGATAATGATGTGACACCAGAAATCACAGCGGTTGTGTTAATATTAGCAGTGCGCACACATCTGTCAGCACTGTGAGACTCACAAAGCTGGCTACCAGTGAAAGACACCATTACACCAGCTCCCTGTTCTATATTCATCATTTGTATTAGCATCCGATAATGGTTTAAACCCAGGAGACGTAGAGTAAACACGGAAGATAAAGGAGGAATTATGCATACAAAGCTACATCTCTTATTGTTTATAACAGGTCAACTTAATTTCATATATTCTAAACAGGATTCTGTTGAATACAGGAGTTTAATGTGAATTTACTGGGTGGCTTCATCCAGACTTGACTGACAGCAATGCAATGTAATTGCAAAGAAATGCGTTTATTGAAGGCTTTGTCTCTATGCATATATTTATTTTTCTAATTATGGGACAATATGGCCCATATTTGACTTGCATGGACGGCACCTAAATGCAATAATGGATGGAAAACCTTCAAGAGTCTCTGAGAAGCTTATTTGTTTGACTGGAATTCAAGAAATGACCACATGAGATTTGAAAAAACAAGTATTTTACCCGTTGATCTTAAGGGGTCGAGTTAAAGTAAAAAAAGAAAAAGAAAGAAATCAACATTAAAATGGTTTCTTCCATTTGGACCTTATTAGTTGGGTCTGTGTGAAGGATAACAATGCTCCTGCCTTTAAGCTAAATGCTCAGACTGCTGTCTGCAGCAGGACAAATCAATACTATCACACCATTACCTGATCAATGGCTGTAACCGCTGTCATTGACCAGGCGCCATTTGTTGCAGCTAAGTAACCGGTGATGATGTTGTCGTCGTCCAAATGTTCTTTTTCTGTAGTGCTCTTCAGTAGCTTGGCGAATTACTAGCTCCTACCATCTTCTCTCAGAAGAAAATCTCGCCAGCCGAGTGTTCCCGAGCCTTCTCCCTTCAATCGATGCCGTCCCTCTTTCTAGGTCCACCTTTCAATTAACTTGCCGCCTCATCTTGAACTCCACCCTAATAAAACAGAACAAATCCACGAGCAGCAACAAGTGTGCAGCGGAAACATGCGGCGCCATTTTAATCGTTACCTTTTCAGTGTAAATACAGCTCTCTGGGTCCAACTAGCTGCTGAAATATGACTCATTTAAGCTACATTATAAGATAGATGCACAACGCCATCGCGGACGACTCACATTTCACAAGGACAAACAACCTCCAAGTGTCCCCGTCTAGCTAGCATCGTCAATATTTCAAACGAGGTCTTCCACGACGCCGGGACTGGATAATTGCTAAGCCGTTTGTTGGGATTTAATGTGTCGTTTTCACGCACTCTTGTGATGGTTTTTTGTTTCGTGCAACGGTGGGACCGCGGCGGTCCACTCGCCCCCTGCTGGGCCGCTTCTCCTAAACGCTCCCTCGTCTCCAAGTGCGACACTGTCAGCGGGACGTCGGCCCGGCGTCGGCTTTCGCAGAATGAAACGCGCGTCCGAGGCAGCCGAACGATATTGCAATTAGGCAGGGCTGCAAACGGAGGGTTGGAAGGGCTGACATGGCAGCCGGATTAAGATGACAGCGGACAGATCAGTGTGTGTGGATGTGTGTGTGTGAGCAGTCAAATGCTTGTTGCAGGTTACACAACAGTGTGAGCGTCGGTTGGAATCGGAGGTGACTGGTGTTTCCTGCTTGAGTCGCCATCTTTGCTGTTGTTTGTGTTCCTCGCGTTGCTCTCCAGCTCCTAAACTCATCCTGTTTGTTAGAGTAAGTGTTCCGCGGACAGACGGAGGGACGGCCAGCGCTGGTTTAGAGCAGCGAGCTGTTGCGAGCTTGTTATCCAAGGATGCCGTCTGCTTTGTTTCAGTCGTGAACAGCTTGACACTTCTGTTGGTGTTTGGTTGTTTGCAGAGTCCCATTTTAGAGTGGGATGAAAAATACACGCTTGTAAAATGTTTTGTCTGGACCTAGAACTGGTCCGGTTATAGGACAACTGAACAGATGCGTAAAAAGAGAAATGAAATGGACACAATTAGCATTAATGTCAATATTATGTATAATTTTACATTTTTTTTATGCTAACATGTAAGATTCTCTGATAAAAAGGAAATCTTTGAGGGCGTCTGCAGCCTGGAGAGTTTGTTCCTGTTTAGACACATGGATGCGTCAGGACAGGGTTAAAATACAGCGCAGTTAGACGGCACGTTTCAGTGTCCCGGCTGCTTGTACTGGGAACGCTAATGTTATTTTATGCCTGAAACCAAAACCAAAACTCACAAAAAGTCAACCAAATGTCGACGCTTTTTTTCTGTGGAGGCAGAGGAGTGAAAGGTCACATCCAACACGTTTTTCTTCCTCTTCTCAGCAGCGCGTTTTCTTCACGGCGCGGCGTCTCGTTTGCTAAAGTGTGTGTTCTGACACACTAACGCGGGCGGACGTGGCCTGTGTGGTGAACAGAGCCCCTGCCAGATATGTCTCTCTGAGCTGGCGTGGCGTACAGTTTTCAACCGAGGGAGGGCTATTTTCTGAGTTCAAGTTCAAGACTGTCAAGATGACGCATGGATGTGATGTGAATGCTTCCGTAGATGGTGCACGTGTGGAAGGAATCAAGCTGTGCGGCTGCATTGTTCACATTTAATTCCTATTTATTTTATAAAGAAGATGCCGGGTCATAGGAATTCTGCTTTCAATGTCTCATTTTGCCGTTCGGTTTGTTTGTAGCGGCTGTTTTTTTTTTTGGGGGGGGGGGGGGGGGGGTGGGTGTTATCATTGCCAGAATGTGAAAATCAGGAGATTTCAGGTAGGAGGGAGACAAAGGAAACAGAGATGTAGGTCAAAAAGGTCAGGACAGCTCAAAAACCCCAACTTCGCAGCTCAAATGCGGTGGAATAATGCCGTCATCCCCATCGAACCATGTTGAAAGAACTTGTCAAGCATTAGCGGGGGCTGTAGCTGTCTCTCTCTCTGGGTGTTTGATGTCCCCTCTATAAATAATCCGCCTTCACCAAATCCAGTTTGCTTTGACATCGCTGAATGAATGGTGGGAAAATGTCACATCGGATGAGAAATAAATATTTCAGAGTGGAACCCAGAGCAGCGGCTTTTCTCTCATCAGCACCGGATTCTATTTTATTGTGTTTGCTGCATGTTATGCCGCTCCCATTGTCCCGGCATGTTTGTGCATGTTATTAAATTGCCATCTGCATTATTGGTTATTATGCAGTATTTACTTTATTGCCAGCATCGTATTTCATCTCATGCTTCATTTTCTGCATTTCCTTATGGCTGAAACCCCTGCTGTTGCTATATGTTTTCCTTCCATCTGCTCAGGATTCCCTCCGTTCCTTAGCTAATGACCAGTAGCACCATAATAATTAAACTGCATGTAATTGTAGTAATTGGATGTGGGAGTGCAAATGAGAAGAGGAGACGTGCTGGAGATTGGAAGCAGAACATTAGGCACCAGTCTGCTATTTCGGGCCGGCCCGCTGATGGATGAGCGAGGAGTTTTAGCGGGCGGAATTTACTGCAGACCAGGCGAAGTTTATAAGTATCAGGAGGAGGATTCAAGATTTGGGTAATGGAGCTAAATGGGCCACGAGGAGGGGATGGGAAAGCTTTGATACTGACGTTCTGAGCATTTTAATTAACCTTTGTTCTATTGATTATGTGAAACGTCTCGGTTTTTGTCAGTTTAACTAGTCTCTGGTGCCAGAAGAAGACAAAGAAGCAGGATTTCTTATCCAGCAGGGCAGCAGCAGCGTCATCCGACCCACCACAAACGGGTTTCTTTTCATATTTTATGCGGGCTTTTTCTTCCAGCAGCCATTCAGCAGACTGGCCTGTTCTGGAACACAGACTTTAATAGTTTATGCACACAGATGTGTGAATGTTTGTAGTCACGGGCTGAGCGTAAGCTGCACATCGTGGGTACAGGAAGTATTCACGCCCTTTGAAATTTTTATGGCGAAGGCCTCGTGTTAAAATAAAAAATTAATAATTTTTGGATGTGTTCACACTCTTGGTGGGTGCAGCCATGTAGGTCATTCAGGTGCCGTCCAGGTTCTTCATCTTCATGGAAGATGGACTCGGAAGATGATGCAGAACCATCCCAAAGCCGACAGATGACACCTGAATGTCCAGTCTCTTAAACCAAGATTTTCCTTCACCGGGAAGACGGAGAATATTCACCAACAATGCTTATGATCATGTGATATTTCAATTTAAAGATTCATTTGCATATATATTCTTGCATTCTGGGTTCCAGCTGTCCTCCTGAGGTCCCAACTGTAGGCTACTGAGGAAAAATCTTTTTTATTTCTTATTTTGACAATGCTTCTCCATAAGAAATGGGGAAGGGTGCACAAGGGCGTGAGCACACACCGGAGGTTGCTAATGGCGTGACGTGCTACATATGATCTCATCTCCCCTAATATGCACCACGCTCTGAAGAGATATGAAAAGTCACTTTTGATGGCGAGGCAAGCGACACATAGAGACACTTTTTTGGGATCGCAATATGCTTTTCTGACATTTACGGCGATGATAAAACTGATTTAATGCAAGTCCGAAGCTATTTGCGCTGTCATTTCCATTACTGCAAAGCTGCAGATGACGGACATGCTAAGCCATTTTACAGACTCAGCCACAGCCGTGCCGTTTGAATTCTGCTCAACGGCAGGTTTGCATATGGATTTTCCCCGACACCGATAATTGGGTGTGATTTAAGAGTTGCAAACTTCGTTGCTTACCGTCTCTCCTCTCCCCTCGCACAACCCACGTGCGCGGGAACAAACGACCCCCCCTCCCGGTTTTCAGTGGCGCTTTTAGAAACCTAACGAGGGTTTCTGTTCACGCTTCACACATTACAGTCCTCAAGAGAAACATGATGTGCTGTGACAACTAATATTGAGCCCAGGCAGAAGGGCTTAAGCCGACTGTGTGAATGTTCGCCCGAGGCCACCGGCTTAAGCCAACATGCCATGAAATGCAACGACTCTGAGCTCACCTTCTGCATTCATCTCCAGAAGTACAAAAGCAACCGCTACGCAGTGCGACAGTAAAGAGCCTGTTTATGAGCAGGCAGGGGCCTTAGAACAGCTTTTTTCTGATCTCCGGAGATACACATCCTGCCACGGTATTTTAATTAGTGGATTTACTTTGCACGGCTAAGGGCCTCTGGGTGTGTTGGCCTTAAAATGAGGTGCAGTCGGGTCAGCGGCGGCTCGTCGCTGTCTCGGGGAGCCCCAAAGCAATGACACGGTTTGAAAAACCCGGTGTGACGGCGCCGTTTCAGCCGCCCAGCGACGCTCCTGTTGTGATGTGGTGGATTGTGCTGATTGAAGCGGGCCACAAAACATAGCGTGTAGCTCAGTGTTGCATGATTAAAAGCTAAAATGTCACACACACAGACACACAGATGATATTCTCATTATGACAAAACTCACTCGGAGGACTCGAGCGCAGAGTTTCAGGAAGTTACAGTCTTTATTGAAACTCAAGACGCCTCCAAGGAGGGATGAAACAAAAAAACGACTGAACTAAAAGAAATCTAGAAAAGGGGCAAAAAGGGAGACACAGACTATAAGCACATGGTGGGGGGGTAATGGGGAACAGCTGGAAACCATCAGGAATCAGGGAAGACAATCGGACTGGTGACACATGAGGAAGAGCATGTGACCTGAAACGAGAGGAGAGTTAGTTTCAAAATAAAACCAACACGGAGACAGGACAAAAAAGGGCCAACTTAACCCACAGGCGTGACACATTATTATGAATTAGCGGCTAAAATCGAATCATCCTCTTTCACAAACCTCTCCTCTATAACCAAACAAATGAATGGTTGAATGAATGGATGAATGATTCTATTGCTGAGGAGTCAGATTTGGGAACAAGAACATTAGAATTGTCACTGGCTTCAAATTATGCAAAGACAGAAGCTCGGGACAGGACAGAAACGGCTGGTCTGACAGCATCCAAGATAAGTGCTCCTATTTTATCATGCTCACAATGACCCTGTAATGATAAGTGGCTTTTTAAAACGGCCATTTGAAACATATTCTGTAAATTGGGTCTGCAAGGCCATTAAATAAGAGCGCTTCTCCTGTGCCTCCGACTTCCTCAGTCTTGAAAGCAGTGCCGACCGTCTGCGTCTAGACGTGGGCGTGATTATCTTAGTGAGGGTTGGAACACCTTTTATCCAGCCAGACCATGTTCCATTCCATGTCCTGCCCCCCCAACTTTCTGACCATCTCACGTTCTAATGCTAACGTCTTGGCTGCAGTGTGTGTATATCTCTACGCAGATAACGCTCCGTTTTGGTGGCCAAAAGGATTTAGATGAGGGCCTTTCTCTTAGATGGATGTATATTTTGTGTGCCCGGTGCATTAGTACCTCCAATCCTGTCTCCAACCTGGGAATGAGACGTCTGATACCAATACGAATGTGGCCTCTGCCTCGACTCGACATTTGCTATGAATAATATATCACATGTGAGATATGTGGCATGCAAAGAGAAAAATTGCTTTTGATACTTGCATTGGGGGGGAAAAAAAGTAGTTGTTTGGTGATATTTGCTGATATATTTGTCTTTAATGGAGCCCAAGTCGAGTTAATTAAGTCCACGGCTCGTACTCGGGACATTTGTCCCGGAGAAATCTGCTTTGGAGTTCTGTTGCAGTGAAGCGAAAAGGGACAAAATCCCCGGCAGCAGGCCAGAAACGGCCCCCGAGCGTCGTGATTAATGCACGTGCTTTTCCTACAAGTTTGTAAAGCGCTTCGCTCTTCGTCAGCTCATTCTTCATCTCCTGTCCCCCCCCCCCCCCTTTTCAAGTGCTGGGAGGCGTGGAGTCACGTGGCGTGCTGAAGAAGATCAGTGACATGCTGGAGGTGATCCTGAAGAGGATAGACAACCTGTCAAAACTGGACAACACCACCACCGACGCCCGGCGCCTGGACGAGCTCAGCTCCGCTATCAGCAGGTACGCTGACTTTTCCCTCTCCGCGACCTCAACCTCCATCCACACCTTGATGTCCCTCTGCTGCTGACCTGACTTCTGTTGTCTCTTCAGGCATTGCATCATTATTTTTTTTCTTCCTATTTCCACCCCCTGGAGATGCTTCTGCAACGGTCTATTATCTGAAAGTCCCGGGTGACCTTGCGGCGGCTTTTATCAGGCGCTCTTTAGCGCTAAAATCCCCAGTTTGTGTTCTCTACTCGAGGTTGTCGCTTTAATTCCCCGTCATTTTCAAACGCCCTGACCAAACGGGCGCTGACGTGATGCGCCCTGACACAAATCCTCTCACTTCCTCAAACCTTGTTAAATGATCCCGGATAAGCGCGGAGGTTCTGATCAGTGCCGCAGCGCTGAAGCGGGAGGATGCAGCGATTAATGCGGCCTGACGTCGGTGTTAACTGCAATCAATGTCCAGTAATGGGCTGTTCAATGTGGGGGAAATGTTCTGCTCTCAGGCCGCGATGGGAAGCGATGCCTTCGGCGTCGCCATCCCTGTTTTACAGAACTTCAGGAACAGACAGGTATATGTGGGACGATTAGATTTGTCAATATTTGCAGGAAGGAGGTAATGTGGCTGGATATGGATGGGGGGGGGGTTAAGGTCAAATAGTAGCTGAAATCGATGTTTGGTGACTGTCCTGCTGTAATTATGTGCCACTGGACAAATGACAGATTCTGGAGCGTTTTCTAGTCAGTGTGAACATTTACACCACTATAACCTTTGAACCTTTGAAGTGCATTTAAATCAGGTACATTTGTAATGATAATATAACGCGTGTGTTGTTGCTAAGGGAGGGGGCGGGGGCGCTGGTTTATTTAAGGGAACTGCTGTTAAACCCGATCTGGGCATCGGACCAGGGTAGAGACCTCTGTCCAAGTTTAAACCCTGCAGGATTAAGGTTTCTCTCTCTATCTCTCCCTCCCACACACACACACACACACACACACACACTTCCTACTTACTATGTGTATTTACAGAGCAGGGAATGAACGTGTGTTGACGCTCACTTTTCCTGAAAGACAGTACAGTCCACAAACGCAGCGCGGGCGTGCGCACACTGACTGTGCAGGAGTCTCGTCTCCCTCTGAGCTTCATTGCTCCTGACACTCTCCTGCATATCAGCGAATGGGACTTGATGTCTGAGGACCAAGACTGAGAATTCGCCCGTGGGGCAGCCACTCGTTAGAGCAGAAAGGGGAGCCAGAATAACAAGAGGGGGGGGGGGGGACGGTGTGGCCGACAAAGAGGGAGGAGAAGAAAGAGTGGTGCACTCTCAGTCCTTGTTTCAGAACACACCTTCGCCTAATTAGTCGACTCCGAGATGACAAAAGCAGAATAACACGTTTTCTTGCACATCCGTCTGTAAAGTGTGATAAAGTGTGTGTGCACGTGCAGTCGCTGATCTGCATTTGGAGATGTTTTTTGGCCCAAGATTCTCTTTTGCAGCCCTGATTTCTTCTGAGTTTAAAAAAAAAAAATCATTGGGCTGATTTAAGATCACAGTGGTAAAATACTTCAGGACTCACACACACACACATGCAAAATGAAAGGACGTTAAGATAAAAATCCACATGCTGCGCCTGTTTTACATGGTTATGGGATGTTCTAGGGGGCTAAGCTGATTAGGTGTTGCCGAGAAACGAGGAAAACACGGTGATTTATCTTCTGCCAGTTATCTGAATCCCATTTTAAAAAAGGAGAACAAATCCGTGGACCCTCAAATATGCGTATCCCTGTATTCTTTGATCGATCTAAATATTTTATTGTTTCAGTCAAGCTGTTTTGTTGCCTTCCAGACGACGAGCGGCTCGTCATTTTATCAGATTTTGCCGCGTTTGCCTTGGCCCGCTCGCTCCTCCTCCTCATTTCCTTCATCTTCCTCCTGTCATTGTGTGATCGTCTCCCCCATCTCTGCGTTTCATCCCGTTTCTCCAAAGCACGCCTTTCAGCGAAAAGCTTCCTGCCTCTTCAAGGTGGGCTTATCTGGTGAGGTCACGCGGAGGCCAGCGACCACTGTCGCTCAGTAACAGGAGACACAGGTATAACTCAGGTATAAAACGGGACGGACCGGTGCCGTGCGGCTGGAATCATCCTTAATTATGATAGTTTGTGTCATGTTTTGATGCTGTAGCTGTCACTCAAAAGCCTCTTGCTCTCCCACCAAGTCAACCTATAATCAACATTCAAATTTTCCTTCAATATTATTGTTTAGGTGTTATTTCTGCCTCATGCGTTCACTGGAAAGGATGAAAATAAGACACATAGAAGCATAAAAGCAGGACCTATTTTTTCCCGACACTGCGGTTTAAAATGGGCTGATGTTGGAGGCCAAACTACCAGCGCCTCGTGGTCGCTGATTGATGCCACCTCTGATGTTCATGTCACCCTTCCCTGGGGAAATGGCCCAGAGGAAAAATGCCCCTAATTTACCATTTCAAGCACATTCAAGGCTACATATGTGATTACAGTACGAGACCTGGGCCAACGCCAAGAGTTGAATCATGCAGGAAGGGATGAAAATGCTTCGCAGGGCTGTGTGTAGAAGTGGAATTCTCACTAAACTACACAGGTTTTGCCTGCAGATTTGTGCCATGTAAAAACTTTAATTTCAATATTTGGTTAATGGCAGCCTTTTAGAAAATATTTATTTGCTTCAGGCAAATAACTTGTGTTAATTACAAGCGATAATAAAGTAATCCAACCTTTATTGGCCACCTGAGATCCAGAGAGGATGCACGTTTATGTAGATCTGTAATGATTGCATCATGCCTCCAGCGCGTCCTGGTTCTCCAGCTTCATCTTTAGGGCAACTCTCAGCAGGCGTCCTGACTCGGTGCCTAAACCACCACAGCTGACTCTTTTGAGTGCACATGTCAGATCTCCTCGTGCTCCCACTAAGGCTTCCCTAATTCCACCCTGCGGCTAAAAGCGTTGAAACATTCCCGTTTTTTGGCAGCTCTGTCTAATGTTCGGTATTCTACACAGCTGCATCTGTCCTTAAATAAAAGCTCACAGGTCTAAACTGGGCTTAGTAATGGTTACAAATGGTGCTTTTACAAGCTGCGCTGAGATTTGATTTTTAATGTTTAGCCAAGCTGTGCAAATCTGAAGCGCACAGTGACCAATTCCCATCGACATCATCATCCACTCCTCCTCCTCCTCCAAGGAGTTCCATGCTAGATATAAGCCTCTGGAGTTTCGACCATCTGCCGAAGTGAAATCAAGTCACTTAAATGGACTTAATGAGCATTTGTGATACAAACTTTCTGGGCTCAGCACGACATCCCCCTCCCCCCGACTTTAAAAGTCTCTCACCCCTGGGAAGTGGTTGCATTAACAACACAGGTTTCATTCCATTTCACGCTCCAACCAAGTGTCTAACAATTTACATGTCACACTTCCGCAACTGTTGAGATGCAAAACAGAGAGCAAAGAGAGCCAGATCAGAGGGAAAGGAAGAGAATATCCGAAGAACAGAGAGATCTGCTGGAGAATCGGTGCAGACTAAAGATGGGAATAATAAGCAAACTTCGAAGGATTGCATGACGCAAACAGGCTGCAGTAATTTGTTCCTCTGTCGGAGACGTTTTGTCGCCTGTTTGTTGGAACATTAGTGGTAGTGGCCCATTATCTCATTCATAATTTAGTTTTTCAGGGCTCATTATAGGCTCGTTTTCCACTGAGGGAGTTCCCGGTAAATCCTTGGGGAGGCAGGAACTTTACGGGAGCCATTCCTCTCACTTGGCCCTCTCGATGGTCGTGTCTCCACGGTGACATCACAAGTTTCGATCACCGGATGCTCGTCGTACGATAACACGTGAGGAAGGAGCTAATCATGGGGGGAGTTGAGGCGCGCTTTCTGTCTGCCTGGAGCAGGAACCTTTACTGGGTTCCTGTTAATGGCCCATTGATGGAGACTCCTGCAGTAGAGACACACACCCACCCTGTAAAATTAGCCTACACTGTGAAGTGGTTTGATTCTGGACATCATTACAGAACTGTCTAATTGCTGCACGGATTGTGTGTTAAAACAGAATTAATGGATTTTAATGGACTAAACAGTGCAAGATCGTGACCTGTGCAATGAATTGAGTTAACGCGCTTCCCAGCTCACATTAGCAGCCGTAAAATCACAAATCACCATGTGCATTTGCCATCGGCACTAGAAAGACATTCAATAGGCAGCAAAGGGTTTCAGAATAAAGGACTTAATAATGTTTGACCTGTGCTTTGTCAGGCAGGACATATTTTTTTATTTGGGACCGGCATGGATTCAAAGACAAACACGGGAAGCTCCAATCTGTGACAGCATTGTGTTAGCACCTCATCCTCTGCTTTGGCTTTATTTCCACTTCATTCGTGTTTCTGGGCGTGTTGTGTGCACAGGTTTCAGCCAGCCGGCCTGGTGGAGAGGATCCAAGCTATCGCCCAGAATGTGTCCAACATGGCCATCAGAGTGGAGCAGATTCTGCAGAACAGCGCGGTGCAAGGGAGAGGTACAGCGGCAAACACCACCTCATAAGTGTGTTTCGCTGTATATCGCTGATTTTTTAAGGTTATTTTGGGTTTTCACCATTTGTTTTGGGGCCAAACTTTAAGTGTTGAAGGGAGGGGAGAATCTTGGTAAAGTATAAGAATTATTTTTTTATTTATTTACTTTTTCCAAAGCAAAGACTTAATAGAACATTGCCTGATGCAATAGATTTAACATTAAATAATAAAAAAAAGACAACTCCAAAAATGGGATCATTACAATCTGAGCGTCTTGGGCTACATTGTTAGCTTTACATCTGGAGCCGTAACGGTAGCGATTTCCTAGCAGCAAGAACATGAATGAGCGCAATTAAGTGTGCATGTGCAGCGCTGTGGCCTCCTCTGAATACCTCATCATTGCTTTATTCAGCCCTCTTTCCTGTTCTCTGCATCTTGTGCATTTTTAATCAAAACCTAAACAATGCTGGTGGCAATACTGCAGGTACACACACACTCACAGACACACACACACACACACACACACACACACACACACACACACACACACACAGTAATTGCCCAAGTCTACAAGAGAATAAATGAGGATCTCCTTTTGTTTTTCCTCTCCGTATCTGCAGGGACACTTGCTCATGCCAAAATGAAAACACTGCTGCTTTGTCTGATGACAGATAAATTGAAACACCGGCATCAGACTTTATTACCCTACAGCTCAGCGGCAGTTTATTAATCTCATGGCCATACGCACGTGAGAGGGAACAGCAAAAACATGCTTAGACGTCCCCTCATGCACTAAGGTAAAGGTCTTATAGGGATACAGGCCAAGTTTCTATTCTAGTTAACCATATTTTAATTATTGCTATGGGCGCCGCCGTTGCCCTCGCAATGCTAAGCTAGATGTCTCCTGAGGCTGAGTGTTTGCTGTCAGTGGAGAAAAAGCCCAGGCGAAGACTGATGTGGAGAATTGTCTCTTTTTTCATTAGGGAAATGGAAACAGACACAACCAAGAGCAAAGGAGAAAAGGCAAATGTGCTGGTCCAAAGCCTTTCCCTCAATCCTGTTGAGTCAGTGGAGCACTTAATGTAGTGAGTGCTGTCAAAGCGAGCAGGTTGTCGGTGAAGCAGAAGGCTGTTCTATGAATAATGGGCACTGCAGTACACTGACACGGATGAGGAGCCGTGGGGTGCAGAGAAAAACACACATTAGTCATTAGTAAACACAAATATATGCATTTTAAGCCGTTCTTTACTTCGCAATTTGAGCTGAGGCATCGTCAGCTCGTCCACGCTGCAGCTATAATATGAAAAACGGGCGTTGCTATGTTAGAGTATGCTCCCAAAGCCTAGAAATGATGTCATTAAACAGATGAAATCTACATTTTAAAGAGAATTTAACCTTTATTGTTTGCTGCTAACATTTTATGACAATGGTTAATGTAGGATTTTTTTTTAGAGGGTAATTATTTCTATCAAAACATCCTGTTTTACTTTAAAAAAAAAAAAAAAAAAAAAACCTGTTTGTGCAATTTGATATTGTAAAATAGTAACAAGAGTTACTTAAACACATTTTCCCTGTTTTATCAGCATTGAGAGACGGGACATCAAACCAGTGTGAAGTACCGAGAGACCCACGGTATCCAGAATGTCCCGGAAAAGTGGACGTAAGTAAAACAATTGGCTCTCTTTTTTAAAATAAATAAATAATTATTTTAGTTTTTTATAACAATTTTAAATATAATCTCAGAATATTCTGCAGAGAAGTGGACTTTCTGCTTAAAAGATCATATTACAACTAACCTCAATGGATGTTACTCATTATCTGTGACTCTGATGTTTAAAAAAACACTGTTATTAAAAAGATTCTGATTTAGTTACAGTGTTCAAACGTTTGGCTTCTCTGTTGATCATTCAGTGGATGCGTGCACGCTGGACCTCCGACCCTTGCTATGCCTTCTACGGTGTTGACGGTTCGGACTGCTCCTTCCTCATCTACTTAAGTGAAGTGGAGTGGTTCTGCCCCCCGCTGGCCTGGAGGAATCACAGCAGCCCCCCAACTCAGCATACGCACCAACCCAAAGCCCCGAAGAGACAGGTCAGGGCAGTCACCATATTTTTATATATGCATTCTTTTACCTGTGCCAACAGTAAAATGTCCAGCAGCGAATCAGAAAGAGTCCCCCAGTCTGCAGTGTAAACTGGGTTTAGTCCAGGTTGTTTTTGAGGGGGAAACATTGATTTTTGTCAGAGTAGGAGGAGTGTGGGCTGTTGTGAATATTTCCCTGCAGATGAAAAATGTTCCACTACAGAATTTGCTAAAACACCTTTAAAACGTCTTGATTTTTCCTATCAAAATGTAACTTTTTCTATGCAATCCCGCCCACTTCTGTCCATACTCTTTTTTTTTTTTGCTGTCCTTGCCAGGCCGCCTTCCGCACGGACCTCTCGGTACTTTTGGACCAAGTTGGAGCAGGAAAAGAGTCGCTTAGTTTCATGAAGCGTCGAATCCGTCGCCTCGCTCCACAGTGGACGACAGCCGCTAACCGCCTGGATGCTAAACTGGAGGAACGGTGGAGGGACCAGAAGAAGGTAAGACCAGGGTTTCTGAGGGTAAGACACTGTAGTCACGCTTCTATGACTTACTGATAAAAAGCATTACATCGCAGGGACCCTGTAGAACCTCAGTTTAAAGGGATGGCCATATAATGTTCACAAAGGATTTCAAGTCAAAATCCTCCTGTTTTCTGAATAAAAGACCATTTTCCAATTCATTCACCACAGTGTCCTGCACTGCTCGATGTTGGTTTAATATATTTCATTTTTTTAATGTCCCTCACCCAACAGTCCAAACAGTCCAACCTATAATTTACTTCAAACTCCTGAATCTACATTTGGATGGTGTAGGATGGGGGTGTTTGTCGTCAGGCTTAGTAGGCTTAGTGTGGGTGAATAGCAGGATAGAGATAAAGGATGGATGAGGTAGAAGAGCATGAAAGGAGGTAAGAAATACTGATGATGAAGAGATGCCAAGCATGTGTGAGTGCCAGAGGGAGAAGAACGAGATGAGAAGAGGTGGATAAAAAGGGGACGGATGAGCAAAAGGTACAGTGGAATATGGATTATTAAAGAAATAATGGAGGTGCAGCCATAGGATATGAGGAACTACTGAGGCAGCAGTGGCTGTTTCATGAGAAGGGGTTCCAGATATATGATGGTCTGATTTCAAAAATCGAACTTTTCCAAATGTGTTGGCAGCAATTTTTAATCAAACTTGTGAAATTCTGAGAAACTCTGCTGCATGGAACCCTTCGGTTCTGTCTGCCGGGGGCGCTTATTTCTCACATCAGTTATCTGTTTTGAATGGATGATCCTTTATAGCTGAGAAAATGGTGATAAATGAATGCGTTAATGTGAAAAGGCAGATTGAGCACACATTCTCCGCCACGAAAGGCTTCTCTCAGCCCTCATCTCCCTCTAAAATAATTTAACAGGGTGGAAATCGTCCTGTCACAGAGATTGATGTTGTCCTTTGTTTTTGTGCGCCGAGGGTACCTTTTTTTAACCTCTATCACAGCTCCAGAGCTGCTTGAAGAACCAATATCCCCTGAAATGTGCTGCTGCTGCAGTCAGCAGATGTCCCCGTGTTTGGGAAAGATGCGTGCGCGCATGTAAGTGTGCGTTTCGGTCGCTCGAAGAGCCAAATAAACAACCTAAAATGAGTGAATCAAAGCGGAAATCTCCAAATTTGTCGGCCCGTTTGTTTCTTTTCAGCATCCCGCTCTGGTTCTTTTGATTCTCCTCCATTTCCCTACCAAGCTCCCACTTGGATTGTGCAGGGAAAACGGATGTCTCCTCAGAAAATACACCAGAGCAGGGGCAAGTACGTGGAGGGAAGGGTGGATGGAGAGAGGCTGAGCAAGAGAGGGGGAGCCTGCCTTGGATACCGCCGAGATCTTTTACACTCACTCGCTTTTCCGCCCCCTTTTCCTGAGAAAAAAAGGCGCTCCGTGTTTCTTTCGAAGCCCCCCTCCTTTTTAAATCAAAGCTGCCAATACTTGAAGGCAAAATTCACTCATTGCCTAAAAGAAGCAGTAGAAGAAGACGAGAAATGATTGTGAAATTCCAGGGAGGTGCGACGGCAGCAGGAGTCACTCCCGGAGGTGTGGAAAAGAAAAAAGAAAACATCCTTAGTGGAGCATCTGCAATGGCTGCAGTCAAAACTTCCCTTTCACTTTGACAAGCTTGTGTGACTTTAGCGCACGCGCGTGTGCACGTCCTCCCGCGCCTTTGTCAGCAGATGCTTGGCTCCGACTGCTGCTCCTGAGAGTTAATTGACCTCTGACTGACGAAGTTCACACAACGCTGTTGAATAACGACACGGGAGACAAAGTGAGGCGGCGTGGGCGCGTGCGAGCGAGCGCGCGTGATGAAGAAGATTAAATGCGTACGGGAATATGTCAATGAGGAGACTCGAGGGGGAATTAAGGAGGGGAATATTCCGCGGAGGCATAAAAGCAGGATGATGGGGAAGGTGAAAGTAAGGGCAGAGTCGTCATGGTTGGCAGCAGCCGTCTGTGTAGCCACCTGTGGCCTAGCATCAGACAGCTGTGACCTTCACAGGGGCCCTGGTGCTTCAGTAAACACATACGCGTGACACTGGCAGATGCTGAATCGGGCGTTTGCATTCACCGTTGTTACCCTGTTAGTTCTGAGTGAGTAAAGCGGCGCCCTGGCTTGGACACGGGCGTCTCCCATATGCCGGCAGCATCCAAACATTTCAAGTTGCACAAAGTGTCAGCCAGTTGAAGACAATTGCTTTTTGTTGTTTGTTTTTACAGCTTATCTCCGCCCGATAACGGCCAAGAAAGCTCCCGTTCAGAATCGGGACGCTGGCAGGCGCCGGCAGGCGGGCCGCCGCGAGGGCGACCGGGAGCTTCGAAAGCGGGCGCGTTGTTAGCGTGACTCCGTCTGTCTCTTCGGGTTTGGCGGAGCGTTGCGCTCGATTCCCCCCCCCCCCCCCCGTGAGATGTTAACAGAGAGTCGCGCCAGATGCCTTTGAGGATCCCTCCAGCTCGCGACAAGCAAAGGAGCATCCGCAACGAACGCACGCAGAGTTCGCACGAGTCCACTGAGCGCAAGACCGCGGGTGGTTTATTCGGAAAAAAGCGTTTCAGCTTTAGAGTTCCGCTTGTTCGGCTCTCTGCTTCACACGGCCGCTCAACCAGGTTCTTCCATTTTCTTCCGTTTGGCTATCGATTCCCGTTTTGTCACGCAAAAGGTTAATTCCCCACCTTAATCTCCATGTGCAGCACTGAACTTTGCTCTGATTCAGTCACTGTTCGGAGAGAGAAATCATCTTCTCAGCACTGTAGATCAGAGCTGCTACCTTATGTGCTTTTGGAGAGCATCCTAACCTTTCTCCTCATTAATTTGTGTCTGTGTGGATGCCAGTTTAATGGAACCCACTCACAGTTATTCAGCTCGGCTGCACCGGGTGATATTTTGCCCTTTTTTCCCCTTATTTGCCAGTGTGTGAAACTCCATTCCTCCGTCTCTTTATCTACACAGCTGCCAGTTTCTATGATACACGCTCGCGAGGTCCACACCCACCAAAGCCAAGCAAATGGATAATGTTGGCGCCAAGATTTTTAGTCTCGCCATCTGCCTCCCAGAGTATAATTAAATCTCGCTTATCTTTTCTTACCAAGCGGACATTATGCATAGAGCGCGCTTACTAAATTGGCTCTGAGTGCAGCTCCGAATGATGTTATTAAACATATATGGTGAGAAGTCGCCCGTGCGTGATCACAGAGCTGCATCTGAATAATGACCCACTGAAACAGCAGGAACGGTGCCGGCTCTTGGTCTCGCTGGACCATTTCAAACTGTTTTCTATCACGTTCCAGCTGCCTGCTTACATCAAAACAGCTTTTTTGGTCTCTGAAACTGGATCCAACCCGCCTCAGCCCCCACGTTCGTGTAAATGAGGAAAAGGAGGGGAACCTGGAACTGGAGGCGCCTGCACGTCCGTTTGATTATTGTACCGCTGAAGCAGGTTCCCATTGCTTGTATTAAGTCACGGAGCTACACTAACCAGTTACACTAACTGGAATTTCATGGTGCAGCCAAAGGATTCAAGTCTTTGGCAGTGAATTGGAATGTTCAGCTCCTGCTGTGATGCCGACATCCCAAAAAGAAGGAAACATCTCCCGCCCGTGCCCAGATGCTGTGTTGGTAGAGCCGCGGCCCATTGCGGGCATTTGTGGTCCATTTAGAACCAGTGGAGGGTTGTGTTGTCATCTGTTCAGACACGGCACAACCTGCAGCGGGAAGTTCTGACCGTTAATGTTTGATGGTCTGTTCAAAGAGCACCAAGAAAACCATTAATCAACACGACTTGGGGGGGGGGGGGGGGTAGCCACTAGGAGCGGATACATCTCTGCTGGTTGATCCTGTTAATTACAGAATTAGGACAGAGTGTACGTGCCTTTAAATATAGCGCGCGCAGAGGAATAGCAGCAACAAAGTTTCTCCCACTCTCCATCTGGCCTGGAGCTGTGTGTAGCATGATGGCGTTCATGCTGTGGCGCTGACCGCTCGGCAGAGCAGCACTTAGACACGGCCGTGGTTAATCCACTCTGAAAGCAAACATGTTGCTCTTGCCAAACTGCCTTGATGAGGAGGCTAGGGTAACGAGGGGCTGATCGAGCAGCACCTGAACTCATTCCACTGAATACGTGATAGCAAAGAAAAGGGACTTTATTTTTTTATTTCCTCAATTTAATTTTTATTGTTGATCTGAAAGCGATGTGCTGCACACCCATGCGGTGGCTACACACACGCGCACACACACCATTTCATTGCTGCATGAAGCGATAATTCTTTGAAGGCGAAGAATTACTTTTCAGTTTGCCTAATTTTCATACGAAAGCATCAGAAATTCTAATCATTCTAATCCTCGAACTCATTAAGACTGTGGGAGCTCAGCTTCCAAAGAGCTTAACTACGCAGCGTTTGCAAACGTCAATAAAATAATGCAAACCAGATTCCGTTGAATGTGCTTTGAAGCTCTGTCATCAGAAAGTTTTAACGAATGCGCGTCGATATAACGGGAAACTTTGCGTTTGTACACCTGTTGGAAGTGGTTTTTATCTTAAGCATATTTCCTTGTTTGGGTTTCCAGTGTTGATATTCCAAATGTGTCCTTGTTCTTCAGATCCTGATCCACGTGGGCTTCCTGACGGAGGAGTCTGGAGATGTCTTCAGCCCCAAAGTGCTGAAGGGGGGTCCTCTGGGAGAGATGGTCCAGTGGGCAGACATCCTCACTGCTCTCCACGTTTTGGGTCACAACCTCAAGATCTCCATGTCCGTGAAGGAGCTGCAGGGGTGAGTTCCTCTGAGTGGAAGGTCCAGAGTGAGTCCAAACCGGTGTTGGGTTGTTGTTGTTAAGGTAATGACACAGTTATACTGGTGGTGCGAATATCAGAAAAGAAACTAGCCTGAAAAATATGAGCGAAGATATCCAAGGTAGTTTTCTTTGTCAACTGGACTGGGTTGACAGAGAAAACTACCTTGGATACAATGACCTGGATGGTTGAGAATCTACACAGACATGAGCGAAGATACTAAAGATATTAATACATTCGGCTCTTTTAGGATTTTTTTTCGCACTTGTTTTCATAGTTTGTCAGGGGGTGCGACTTGTACTCCGGAGCGACTTATATAAATACATTATTACAGAATTTCACATGTTCGTTATTTTCACACTGACAACCACAGGAAGGCGCTCTAGGCATGTGTACCTGAGGAACGAGTTCCTTTAGCGACGCAGAAGAAGAAGCGGTGCTTCGTCTATGGAGTTAGACTTGATTGTTTGGTAAACTTGCTCGGATGTTCTTTATGCTATAGTTATCTGAATAACTGTTAATATGTTACGTTAACAAAGCAGACACGTACTCAGTTCGTTGTGGGTCATGTAGCTGAATTTGTTACGTTAGCATACCGTAACGCTATTGCTAATCCATGCTAATGGATTGCTAATTGCCTTTCAAGATGAAATGTATGTTCTTGGTCTCGATTTTACCAAATAAATTTCCCCCCAAAATGCGACTTATTGTCCAGTGCGACTTATATATCTATTTTTCTTCTTTATTATGCATTTTTTGGCTAGTGCGACTTAAACTCCGGAGCGACATATAGTCCAGAAAATACAGTAATCACCATCTTATGCTAATGTTGCATGTTAAAGGCACCAGGTGTTCCACGTGGAATCTTTATTCACCCTAAAGATTAGTCATCCCAGCCCTAACATGTCCCGTTGATTCATTTATCGCTGTATTGATCTTTTATTTACTCGCTCTGAAGTGAGTCAGTGGCACTGCGTCGCTGTGTGTCTCTTAATCCCCTGCGTCAGCACGCGCACGTGCTTCTGCTGACTGATGCATCTTGAGAGTCGCACATGCTAACACACAGACTTCTGTCTTTGCAAGTGTCACTCCCGACAAAGATAATCACTAAAATTATTGAGAACCAACCGAGCCGCTGTGTAATTGGCCAATTTTGCTGTGGTCTTTGTCTTCCTGCCGCCATTTATCGCTGCTATGACACACGTATGGAGGATGGAACCGTGCCCAGGCTGCAGAAACTGTGTGCAACCTGCAGCGGCTCTCACAAATCACAGAAGAATTTTTTTATTGACCCCCCTCAGCCTTCGGGAGTCATTTTGTTGACATATAACACCTCTGCGGGGAACAGCGGAGAGCAGGAAAATCTACAGCCATTTTATACTTAAAATATAGCTGAGAGATGGCAGATATGCCCACAAGGGTCAGTTCAGTTGTCAGCCTTTAATGGATGGCTGGATCACTTGCACTGTGTTGGTGTCTCGGGACACCCATTAAAAAGTTGGCCTTCTTCACAAACTACTGGGTGGATGGCTGGATGGATAACACAATATTGAAGTAATAGCAAGGCCTTTTAAGTGACTAATTTGTTTTCCTCATATCGTTTTTGAAGCGACATTAAAAGAAAAGTACCGACCACATTGTCTGTGTTTAATTATCCGTGACGTGTAGGCAGATATGTAGAGACTCGTCGGACAGGCATCCAAGAGGGACATAAACAAGAGTAGCTGGAGGCTGAGGTGCATGTCTGCTAGCGGCCGCGGCGCTATCAAAGCATTTTAAGAGACAGATCTGAGCAGGCCAGCTGTATGTTTTAACATTTGTCCATTTCTGCTAAGTGTGTTTTGGGAGTGTCCCTGTGTTGTAGTTGTAGCAAATGACCATAAACTTTTACCAACATGCTTTCACTTCATGTCTAAACCAGATGAGCAAACATCCTAATCCTGCATGGGGGGGTGATGAAGCAGTAGGGCACATATGTGCTTGTGTATGCACATTTCCCGCTCCAGCCAGTTGTGAAAAAACTGAAGCTAGCTTACATCACAAGCTGGTTCAAATCCAAGTGTCTTGGCCCAGAAAGGCCTTGTATAACCTAAGAGATTAATGCCAGAGGAGCTATCTACTGAGGTTACGTAATAACCTATAAAATTGGATTGGCCTTGAGATTCTCTCAGTTGCAGGCAGTTTTTCATCTGTAGAGCTCTATTTGGACGTTAGCTTGGACGGTTTTCCCAGATGATCTTTTCTGACAGTTCCCTCAGCGTGTGTTTGAAGTTTCCTGACCTCGTTAAATGATGGTATTCCCTCTGCAGCCTGTGAGTCAGAGGTTAAAGACTTTTTTCTATGCAGAGGTCATATTAGTCAGCGGCAAAAGAAAAATCAGCAGTACCATAACGCCACCGCTCTAAGCCAATTAGTGTGCCCATTAAGCTCGTTCCGAAGCTTAAAACCCACCCAGATCGGTCGTCTCTCCACACATTCATTTCAGAAGGCAAATTAATAAGAAATGAGTCTGAACTGTGGGTGCATTTGGAAGATGCTGATATTGTTTTATTGGCATTCTGCATTTGACTCCCACAATTCTCATTCCTTGTCCATCCCCCCCCAGAAGCCCTCGCTAGCTTGACTTGCTGCTCTTCTGCTGTCAGAAAAGTGAACCTTTTAGAGAGGCTGTCCGTGACCTGAATGCACCATCAGCTGCAGAGAACCGGCAAGTAATGTACACAGATGTCTGTGTAAAACCCCGACAATGCCTGTCTCCTGTCCTGCTGTCTGACGATTAGCTCTTTCAGTACTTTCTTCAGTGCTTCAGAAATAGTTTTTCTCCTCAAAGCAGAGTGTGAAGGTGTCAAACTTGAAATATTAAAAGTTTGATTTACGACGGGAGCGTTTGATGGGTCTGTTTTAGAAAGGAACTGAAGCCCTGTGGGATTATTAGGATTAGGTTTCAGAGCACGTGTCACTTGGATCATAGTTCTGTTACAGTAGAGGTGTGTGTGTGTGTGTGTGTGTGTGTGTGTGTGTGTGTGTGTGTGTGTGTGTGTGTGTGTGTGTGTGTGTTTCCCCATTCCCCAGGGTTTGAACAGATCCTGGGAACACTGAGCTCCTGTTAAATCAATGCAATCAACCACTGATCGACATTCAGCCCCTCAGTCGCGACGTCGTCCGGGCCGGTAGTGAACGCCGTCTTATCGGCACCATGTTTTATTAATCACATCTAAAAATAAACTCACCAATGAATGTAGCTTTATGATGTATGCTTTATCTCCCAGTGCCGTCACCAAGAGCACTGACCAGGAAGTTCCACTGTAGCATTATCGCTGCACGTCAGGAGAATGTGGTTAAGTTAACACGCAGAAATACTCTCTGTAATGTAAATCTGTATAAAAGCCAACAAAACAATGGTAGCAGTTATTAAAGCTGTTAAGTACCAGTAATGAAGCTCATTTGTGTCAGTCAAGCTGTGCCTTTGCTTTTGAAAATGTCCTCTGAGTGCATTAATTTTAATTTTTAACACTGCTTTATCGGGATGGCGAATTAAAACGTACTCCAGGATGAGGCCCTGAACTCACCCAGGGTTCAGAAATATAATGGCTCCTTGCCTGCCCAATTACAAACCTCGTAAATGCTCTTAATTGTTGTAAATCGGCGATGCGTGACCGCGGCTGGCAAATAAATATGCAGAACCCGCAGAGCAGGCACATCTGGAAATGTCAGGAGTTGCCTAATCAAGGATTTGCATAATAAAACCGTTTGTAAAGCGACATTCTGTGAGGTTTTCCCCCAGAAAATGCTATTTTTTAGCGCCCTTTCCTTTTTTTTTGCACGGACTACATTGACGTGTTCTGTTGAGCATCATTCAGGGCACAAACTCTTCACCAGCCGCACGTCAGTCATGATAATGCTCATTTTTGGTTTTAAAAGCAACATTAACAGCAACACCCCCCCTGCTAATACGCTCGCGTGGGGCTGCGGGATGGCCCCGGTCAGCACTTGACACAAATGTTCGATATCCTCCCACCCGGGCACACGCTCAACACTTGAGGGATGCGTCCGCTCGGCGTATCACACAGGCGCGCTCTGCTTCTGCCTCATTTCAGCCCGGGTGCCCGGGGCAGGTTGGAAAGTGGATTTATTTGATCTCTGCCACGGGTGAGAACATAACGGCACACATAACTCAGAGAATCTGTTCACGCACACCTGTCCCACCATATGCCGATGCATATGCACGTGTGTGTGGTGTAGAGTCCTGTGTGTGTGTGGAAGAGAGAGAGGATGAGGTGGATGTCACTTTATCAGTGTTTTGGATTAAGCGCCCACCAATAGGAGGATTTATGAAAGGATTTTACTTTCCGACCTCCAGAGTTCCGTTGAAGATGTGACGTCGTTCCATGGGCCTAAACTCCACATTCCAGATGAAGATTCTTTATGAATCAAGAGATTTAATTGGGTCAGTTTTACAGTAGGAAGTTGTAATCCATGAATTCTTCAGTAACATGGAAAATTTTGGAAAAAATATTACTTTTTGGTGGTTTGAGGGACCCTCGGCACCCGCAGCACTAACATCACTCTTGTCAAGTCAGATCATCTCTAAACGGGAGGATCACACAGCCCGCAGGATCTTCACCTAAGAGGATCCTTTTGGGGCGTTATGGGGTGTTGATAGGGTTTTCTGCCAAATTCAGGCCTGTATTGGTTGAAACTTCTCAAGGTCACCCTGGTGCAAGGGGGCCGAAATGTTCGAGGGGGGTTCTAGGTTTAGTGTTTTTGGTTTTGATCTTTGGGTCCAGTTCATTTCATCATCAAACACTCAAATCTCTCTCTCTCACACACACACACACACACACACACATGCACTCTATATTAATAGATTTGTAAATGTTACTGCTCATTTTGTGCCTCTATGCATCCACCAACATGCTACTCTGGAGATCAATACAGTCATTTTGGCGTGAAATAGAAGAGCTGTAATAACAGCGAGCTACGCACAACTTACAGATATTTCACAGAAAGTCTGAAGTCCTGCAGCAAAGCTATAGGTGATTATGTAATTAAGTATTGAATAGGATCTGCAACAATGTTTTGAAGATAACATCTTGCACAAGCTGTAAAAGTGATGTATAATTTAGTACACCAAAACCTTTGGCTCTGCTTGATGGCTCTGGTGGAGCAACACTCCCCTGGTCGTGCCATCGACTCCCTTCCTCTTCTAATTAACCAGTTTTCCTCCTGCCATCAGTCAAAATCGCCCTGTCGACATGTTTTTATTAGCAGTGGGCTGTTCTGCCCCCCCAGTGACATTTCCAATGTGGAAGAAAAACAAAAAACGCTGCGGTTCTTCAGCTAATAAGACCTTTATTTACACTCTTTCCCAGTTTTATGCTGAAGACGCACACGAGAGCGGCTGGAATCACAGGCCGACGCAGCCCATACCAGCTTTTTAAACCATGTGTTTGTTCTCAGGGCTCATCCACCGTGTGCCAGTCAGGAGCCCACAGAACAATGGGTAATTGGACTCCTGTGTGGAGTCTCTACACGGCATCGGGATTATGTCTGGGATGGCTGCCATGCCCTTTTTGTGCGCGCACGTGTGTGTAGGCGAGGTTTAGCTAGGCCTATTTCAGCAAATCAAACAATACAGCTACGCATCTGTGGCATCAGCAGCCTCACGTGTCGGCCCAGCCCGAGGTGATGGGGGACGTTTTATGGAGCTAAAGTAAAACTGTGACGAGGTTAATGTTAATGGCTCATCATTGGACTCTTTGAAAAGGCATTTTTGACCACGAGAGTGCTCATTATCTGTGAAGACGCGGCCAGACGCGGTGATGTCACTGGCCAGGGGGTTGATGAGGGCCGCCACTCTCCTGGCAGAGTGAACGCTTTCAAACCCCATCATGAGGATCTAAAGTGAGGCTTCAAACCACACATGGTGGCATTTGCTTCATTAATGCTTGGATACAGATTTCAGCTGCGGCGTGGAGATGTGGAGGACCACTTGCCCGGGGATGAAATGGAAGCGGCGAGCCCAACTTCTGGTAATAAACTTCACGAAGCCTGTAATAACATAACCCTGTCTGCAGGGATGTTTGTGTCGGTCTGGGCCGAACAAACTATATTCTTTCTGTACGCTACTTTGATCCCCAAATAAACCCCAAAGCCAACTTAGATTTCCTCTCGTGTCCTTCAAAGATCAGATTAAAAAGCCTGAACAAAAAGCTTTTGCCTGCAGGCCCTTGACGTCACGTTTTCCCGCTTTTGTAGAGAAGTCATTCATAAACTCGCACTAGAAAGAAACAGCCGATCCAGTAAACACTCCGGCTGCCCGTCAGCCTCATCAGCACATTCTTTTTCCTGCATTTATTCCGTTCTTTATCCATTACTTCACTCCGTTAGCCTTGTTTTGCCCTTTGACGTGGTCAGCAGATGCCAGCCGCTTTCCCATTAGAACCGCAAACGCTATTAAACGGCGTTTTAGTCCGACAGCACAGCCAAAAAGACTCCGATGCAAATCTCGCGAAGCCAAATGAAATTCACAAAGGCTCCAAATTACATTAGATTCTCCATTAGCCTCTGGCCTCATCTGTTACTGAAACAAGAGCAGAGATCTGTCAGCGTGGTAACGGCGAGGCCCTCGATCGATCTCCAGACACCAAATGCTGCCTCCTCTTTACTTTGGTGTTTGTGTGTGTGGGCAGCATCTTATAATCACCGAAGTCTTCAGGGCAGAAGTAGGAGAACATCTATTAGCTGACATTTAGATCTCACAGCACATCAGGAGTGAATGATCAACACGCGGGGTTCTAAATAAGGTGACTCACCACCATTACGTGTCCTTTTTCATCCCTTTTTCGTCCTTTTTTAGCTTCTCCTCACTAGACCATCTGTTGTTGATGTTTCTGCTTCACGCTACCACAGGCAGGTCATTACGCATTCAGATCCTTCCTTCTGTTTGTTTGAATTATGCTCAGCGGAAGGCCTCCCAGGTATCTGCTCGGATTGGCGCTGATTGAATTTAGGAGGACTCAGGTGACGCTCTCCAATCAACGGAGCACTTTAAATTCAAGTTTTACTCAAACAATCGTTTGGGCTGTTTTCGCCTGAGGGGGTCAGAACATTCGCTCCGATGTGAAAGTCTCAGCTTCTCTATTTCACACTTGTTTGTCTTCGTTGTTGGGTTATGTTCAGGGCTCCTCTCGGGTGTTTTCACCCTCCGCTCGTTGCGTCTCGCTGCTACGTCGCCGGTCCAACGCTGCCACTGTACAGATGCTGGCAGCTCGGCTGTTCTGGTGTTAACACTGTTGAATAAAATTCACTGTTCCTGCACTGAGGTTCGCGCTGCATTTTAATAATGCTGCTATTTTAAAAAACCCTGCTTCCTACGTGTGCTATATTTTATATTGTGTTAATTGCAGAGGGTTTACTTTTAGTTTATTTAGACGTATTTGATGGTGTGTGCTCATGTGCAAAGATGTAAATGAGAATAAAACTAGATTTATAAAAATCTTAATCAATAATACCTTTTTTTTTTAACTGTAAATGATTTAAGCTGTTAAATTTTGAGCCGGTTCTGCTCAGGACTACCGCCCACGCATCTTTTTTCCATCACTCTGCCAATTAGAGGCGCAACAACAACAACATGAGGAGTCGTGTTGTCATTTAAAAAGCAATTTAGCGCAAGAATTTTGTTCCTGACATATTTTCACGCAAAGATGTCACCCATTCATCCATTTTATGCTTTTTATATTTAACACTAATGAAGGCGAGTCTACAATATCCACCTGCAGTAGCTCAGCTGGAAAGGATGGAATTACTTAATGCCACGAATCTGATTGGTAGCATAAAAGAATATGAGTATCCATCATTTTGTCTTTTCGTTTGAGTCTTTGAGTCTCGTTCACGCTCTGATGCAGCTCCCAGGGAATTGGAGCCACTTTAATAACATGGTAGCAGAGCAGCCCGCCATTGTTTTCCAGCTGAATTGACCCTCGTTGGCGTCCGTCTGCTCATCTGAGCGCTGTTTTTCAGCTGTCTTTGTGCGTGTTTGTGTGTCGCAGGTTCCTCGGTGTGCCGCCCGGCAGAGGGAGTTGTCCACTGACTGGCCCGCTGCCCTTTGACCTCATCTACACCGACTATCACGGCCTGCAGCAGATGAAGCAACACATGGGTCTCTCGCTCAAGAAAACACAAGTTAGTGGGAACACGCACAGAACCAGAACTGTGCTCTCTCTCATCATCAAAGCGGGTGCTGCCAGCAAAAATCCAGTTGCTTAAAGTTATTGGATGTGTTTATGGGGGAATTTTGGCGATGGTGCATGTAAAAAGCCCACCACAGACAGGGACAGGGAGGGCGCCGGTCCAGTCGGCTCTCCGCTAGGCTTTAATGGATCTGTTGCTCTTTTCTTCTGTGGCGTCAGTGGGCAGGAAGAGGGCGCAGATAAAAGAAAGTACTGCAGTGTGCGGCGCGAGAGTCATTAGTGTGACGTGTAAAGGAAATGAGCCGTGTTTATATCAGCTTCTGGCACTGCTAAAAACACGGGAAGTAGGTCAAAGACATCCATTAAGCGCAGCAGTGACAAAAGGAAATTGCCGCTGTGCTTAAAAAAAGACACCTGCAGTACCAGGCCGAGCGGCAACGCTGCAGGATTTCGTTATCTGCGTCAGGCTACAGCAGAAACGAATAAAGAATAAGAGTCTCCAGCTTTTTGTCTCCGCCTCTGTCCCACTCTCATTCTCCTCCATCATCACATCTTTGTCTCGACGACTGCAGCAGTGGGTTGTGATCATTTCCTTTCTCTTTTCGAGTGAAAAGAAGTCCCGGTCAATAAAATGGGAGAGCGCACAAACGGAGTGAAACTAGGAGGAAGTAGCGCCGCTACCACATCGAGGAGGCTGCTCCATGTATTTTTAAAATGAGTGAGAGAAATGCATCATGGGCAGTTTTTTGGAGCTGTTTTTCCAGCCCACAACCTGTTAAGGAAGTCACTCTCTCACACACACACACACACACCACACACACACACACACACACACACACCATTCCACTGGAATAGGGGGCCACTCTGTCGGCAATAGACACCTAATTGCCTGCTGATGTCAGCAGCCCAGTCGGTCGTTACAGCGCCGTCTTGATTTCTGCCTCCCCCAACACAATCTGACTTTGCGTGTTTGCGAGATGCAGCCTTTTGTTCCCTCCCCACGAGCCCCCAGATGGACTTTTCCGGGTATTTTTAGCATTACAGTTAAAAACATAAAATGTCAGGGGCAGAATTTGTGCGCGACGCGTGTGTGCGGTACGATATTAAAAGAAAGTAAAGTCACATTCATGTTCCTCTTTATTACACTCTGGTGAGGCATCCATTGATCTTCAGACATTGACATATGCATATTTCTATCTTTCCTTCCTCTCTGGTGCTTTGTCGGGCCTTAGATCAGTCCGACCGAGCCCTGTGTGCTGAAAGGCATCATTAATCAAGAGCTCTGAGCTTTGGGAGCCTTCAACTCCGGTTTAATTAATTCAGTTTTATGTATCTACCAACGTCTGCATTCATTTATTAAGTCTGGACAAGATGTGGCTGTCCTGTGGGGTGTTTTGTCATCGCTGCTGACGTGGGTGTGTTCGCGAGTGTTCACGAGTGTTGTGTTGTTGTCGACGATTCTGAAACGCCCGGTCTGATTATAGAAGGGGTAAATTCATTTCCGCTGCACGCCGAGCATCAGATCGGAGATCTATCGACATGGCAGCAGCACAGATAAGGCTCATTTTAGCAGGATGCTTCTGGAAGCTTGTCGGGATTTCAGCACTTCACAAAAAAACTCAAAGACTAACTCTTCTTTTTTTTTTCTGTGGGTGCCTTTTGTTTAAAGGAGCAATCCACCCTGTATTCTGGGGGGTTGTGCTAGCTAAATAAAGGTCACCTCCCTCTTTCACCCGAAAATTGAAACGTTTTGAAGGAAGACAGAGGAGCGTAATTGACAAAATGTCTCATAATGCTAACGATCCCACACGTAGCTGCGCTTTAAAGGAAAAAATGAGTCACAAATACTGATTTACGCACCCTTCCAACCGTTCCGTTGTTACTTTTTACTTATTTTCACCCCACAAAGCTGATGAATGCAGATTCTTGTACATCCTGAAGTGGAAGAACTGTTAAATTTACATTACATTTGAACCAGATTTAACAGTGGGATTGTGGCGGGGGGCTGGAGCCTGGAGAAGAAGTCGCCAGCTCAGTTCGGCTTCGCCGAGCAGACATTTAACCCAAAGTGTGATCTCCCAATAGATATTCAGCTCAGCCGCTCCTCCACTTATCCCCTCTACTTCCAGCCCGTCTCTGTTTCATCCCTCAGGGATCTTTTGTGTGGCCAGAAACATTTTTACCATTTCAGAGACGGCAAAATGCGGTTGCGAAGGTTGGTGTGGATGGAGGACGGGGGACAGGTCAGAGAGGAGCGGAGCTGCCGCGCCGCGCCATCAATAATTCATGCTCGGCTTTGAATGAATAAAACACAAAGATACACGAACCCGTCGCTCAAAACAAGACTGCACAGACGCCTGAGGTATCGCTGCTGTCGAAAAGGTCTGTTTGGCTCCCAATGATGAGAGCTGCCCGGGGAAATCAAACAGGGATGCATGTTTATTTTTATCTTGTTTTTAAGTGGGTGACGCTTCCATAAATGGTTCATTAGTTTTGGGGGCTACTGGCACTTTTGATATGCAGTGAGAGAGGGAGAGAGAGGTTGAGTTAATCCCTAGAGCTCTCAGACTGGTTGGATTGTACAAGTTACATGAAATAAGTGTCTGGAGAACCTCCCATCAGTGTGTACTTGAGCTCAAACACCAAGTAATCTGAGGTTTATTGTGCGAGTGTGTTGTGGGAGCTTCGTGTTGTGTTAGCATGCATTCAGCTGGAAACCAGATCAGTGTCCTGTCAGGCCCAGCCTGTGTTTGTTCTGTACTCCTGCCAAGATCTCTCACGCTGGCCCATTTAAAAAACAAAGAAACAAATCCGGAATCTTTGTTTATACAGATGTCACATCCGCGTGATCGACACCTTTGGGACGGAACCAGCTTATAATCACGAGGAGTACGCAACGCTGCACGGCTACCGCACCAACTGGGGCTACTGGAACCTGAACGCCGCCAGTACATGACCATGTTCCGTAAGAATAAAATGCTTTTATCTGCTTCACCTCGTCTAAAGACCTGCTGCACCACCTGCAGGCTCCGATTGTTTCCCTTCAACAGAGCCAAAATAACCCCCCATATTCAATCTTTTAACTCTTTTATTTGGCTTGTATAACAGTTTCGACAAAGGAAGAACGCTTCTATAAATGCATCCATTCTTTTATCATGTCCACTTTTATTGCGGGTTTTACACCACTCTTTAGTCTTGTAAACCCCCCCCCCGGCTTTACAAACCACTTCAAACTCATCGGTCAGATGCGTGGACAGCATAACTGAGGACTTTTCTTCAACACATATTTTAAAACAACAGTAAAAAACAGAAAATTGAGCGGAGTGAGTGAATTATCTGGACGCTCAGTCCTGCCCAGTAATGAGAAAAAGTTAATATTTCTCTTTTCCCGCTTCCTTTCATTGGTTTTCTCCTTTGATCCATCTACCCCTGCTTCCTCCTCACTCTCCTGTGAACACACACACACACACACACACACACACTCAGCTCACACACCAGACAACTCCTTCATGGGCTTCGTATCTGAGGAGCTGGATGAGACGGAGAAGAGAAGCATCCAGCAGAACAAAGTCAACAACATGGTTGTCGTGTATGGGAAAGAGGCCAGCATGTGGAAGGTTGGTGCAAATATCACAACACACACACACACACACACACACACACACACACACACATACACACACACACACACAGACTAACCCCTCTCTAAGGTCGTCTCTACGCCCCACTGTTCCTGCCATTACGTCATGTTGTGCCTGCAGCTCATTTACCAGCCCTGCCTGTCTGCCTGTCTGCCTGCCTGTCTGTCTGTTGCCTGCCTGCTGCCTGCCTGCCTGCCTGCCTGCTGCCTGTCTGCCTGCCTGTCTGTGCCTGCCTGTCTGCCTGTGTCTTTCTGTCTGCCTGTTCTGCCTGTCTGTGTCTGCCTGCCTGCCTGTCTGCCTGTCTCTGTCTGCCTGCTGTCTTTCTGTCTGCCTGTCTGCCTGCCTGTTGCCTGTGCCTGTCTGTCTGTCTGCCTGTCTGCCTGCCTGCCTGCCTGCCTGCCTGTCTGCCTGTCTGTCTGTCTGTCTGTGCCTGCCTGCCTGCCTGCCTGTCTGTCTGCCTGTCTGTCTGTCTGCCTGTCTGTCTGTTCTGTCTGTCTGTCTGCCTGTCTGCTGCCCTGCTGTCTTTCTGTCTGCCTGTCTGTCTGTCTGTCTGTCTGTCTGCCTGCCTGTCTGTCTGTCTGTCTGCCTGTCTGCCTGTCTGCCTGCCTGTCTTTCTGCCTGCCTGTCTTTCTGTCTGTCTGTCTGTCTGTCTGCCTGTCTGTCTGTCTGTCTGCCTGTCTGCCTGCCTGTCTTTCTGTCTGCCTGTCTGTCTGTCTGCCTGCCTGTCTGCCTGTCTTTCTGTCTGTCTTCCTGCTTGTCGACTGATCTCACGACTGCTGAGAGAAACACACAGCAGAATCTTGAGAAGATAAACAACGTTTTGCATATTTTTGTATCTACAGTCATCCAATCAATCAATTTATTTTTGTTTTTTTTTAAAAATGTCTTTCCAGAGAATGAAAACTAGTTTAAGGGGAAAAACAGAGCAATGATTGACACTGAAAGACGATAAAAATAACAACACATGGCAACATCTCAAACTAAAAGGCCAAAGAGAAAAAGATATAATTAATGTCAGATTAAATTCTGTCACAAAACAACTGTTGTCTGCCTGGATTTTGAACTTATTTTATTTTATTTTATACATATTGCATCTCTCGTCTGCCTGGCTTCTCATCAGCTTCAGGTAAGAGACGTTATTTTCACCATATGTTGCTTTTCTGACTCTTACACAGCATCGGAAACATCGATGAATGTTGTATATTATACGTTTCGAAATGCATCTCAATGATGGGAAAGGAGGACAGAATGTAAAATAGATCCAGTGAGAGCAGTGGGGGAAGAGACAGAGGATTGTTAGCGCAGGTTAAGGAATCTGCTTTACTCCAAACCTGCTTCTTCCTCCTGCTAATTTATGTTGTCTGCTGCTCTCAGAGCTTGAACTAATCTACTAATTGGCTGGGAAAATGCTCACAAAGGAGGCGATCAATCGCTACAGCCTCCAATTATGTTTGCTGGGGGTTACGGCGCAGAGCGGGGATATGCAGCCAGATGCTTCACGCCAGGGGGCGGTGAACCCCGTCCGCCGCTTTAGATCCCCGAGTCCTCAAATCTGATCCCATCCCACTGCCTCTCTCTCCTGCTGAAGTGTACCTGACCATGTTTTAGAACCATGCTTGCTTTCCAGCCAGTTAAATCAGGTGTATAATCAGACTGATGTACTGATGTGTCAACTGATGCTGTGATCGGTGGGCCAGGTGCTCGGGTTCAGCTGGTTATTGCTGGATCTGGTCCTGGTTAAACTGCCGTGACACAGTCAGTCGCCGCTCCTGGAAGTGGAGGATGGTTTATGTGACGTTTAACACGCCCAGGTGCTGAATCGTGTCTTTAATGCTAACATTTGATTCAGGACACTGAAAGATACAGAACTAATGTGCATCACCGATTCCATCGTCCTCTCCTTGAACTTTGCCCCTGGTCTCGATACATTTGTTCCTTTCTTGGTTCCTGCTCTTGTCCCAGCAGGGTAAGGAGGATTTCCTGCAGATCCTGCACAGGTACATGGAGGTGCACGGCACAGTATATTATGAGACACAGAGACCCCCGGAGGTCCCGGCCTTTGTGAAGAACCACGGTCTGCTACCCCAGCATGAGCTGCAACAACTGCTACGCAAGGCCAAGGCAAGAGCCTGGAGGAGGCACCCTGCTCATCCACCATAGTTCATGGTCATTCTGAGTGCACACTTGTCAGTTTGGGTCTGGTCTCGTAAGCCATAAATAAGCCCGGGACGAGCTGAAGCCTCCCTCTTCATCCACGTTAGGCACGTCCTTTTATGGGGGCACCAAAACAAATGATCCTCTTCTATTGCTCCCTGTCTCCTGGATGGTTTTCTCTCCCGCCATCCATCTGCACGTCCTTTATCTGCATGTCCTCTTTTACCACACCCATATATCACCTCTTTGCCTGCTGCCTGGCTGCTCCGTCTGTAATATCCTCTGCACTTTTATGTCCACACATTCTGATGCCTCTAATTGTGTCCTGTCCTGTCCTGTCCATTCAAATCACCACCCCACCTCCCCCCCACACTTCTACTCTAAAAAACGTTTTTGGTTGGTTTATATTTCAGCTCTTCATAGGCTTCGGCTTCCCGTACGAAGGCCCGGCTCCGCTGGAGGCCATCGCCAATGGCTGCATATTTCTCCAGCCCAAGTTTCAGCCACCTCACAGCTCGCTCAATCACGAGTTTTTCAGGGGCAAGCCAACCTCCAGAGAGGTGCGTTCACCACGTCTCCTTCCTCCTCGCACCTCATACGTGTGATGACTCCCAACAACAACACCCTCTGTGACTTTACGTAGGTGTCCTCTCAGCACCCGTACGCAGAACAGTATATCGGCAGACCGCATGTCATGACGGTGGACTACAACAACTCGCTCGAGTTTGAGTCCGCCATCAGGGAAATCTTGAGGACAAAGGTACATTTACCCATCATGCATCTCTGATGCTTTCTACTCCTTCCTTTCCTGTGAACGCTTACTGTAGGTTATTATTATTGAGGACATGGGGAGCGGCCATGAGTGGGATACCAGTTAAAAAGGAAATCAACTGGGGTGATTAACTTGTACTGTAATGGGAGGATGAATATAAATGAGAAAATCTGAGCCGGGCGTCAATTGAACCTCTAGTTTCACTATAATAATGGAATAATGTCGCCCCGATTGGGGGAAAAAATGAGCCAGTACATAGCCAGAGCCATGTTTCAAATGTATAGATTCACATGTACGCGGTGTGAACAACTGGCAGAAAATTCTTTCTGAATTTTTTGGGGGAAAAAGGAAGATACCTTTCTGCACTTTGCCTCTCTGCTTTGCTCCCCACAATAATTCTCCACTGAAGTGGACTCAGCTGGTTCTCACTTCAGAAGAATGAGGCCACGGTATGAAAAGTGGGCTTGTTGTTATTCTGGAAAGGCTGGGAGAGAGCTGCGTTTGAAAGAAAAAGAGCAGTTTCCGCTTAAATCCAGTGACTCCTTCTGTGTGTCCATGTTTACTTTCTGTTCCACTTTGCAAAGTAGATTACCATAAAGCTTTGATCAGAATCACAGAGTGCCGGGTTTTTTTTATCATTGCAATGTCTCTGCATACTTACTTCTCTTGAATTGGTCCAAGTTTGATTTCACGTGTTTTTCAGCTTTGATTTGAGAGTGAGAGTCTGGAAACAGAGTTTCTGTGCGTCTTTAACGTGTTCCTTTTTGGGTGAAACACTGAAAACCTATTTGCATATTGTCTGCGCTCACATCTAATTAGGCCAATCAAACTTGTGCTGGAGAAACAGGCGCCTCACAGCAGGAGGCGATCCATTCATATGGAAACAAAACCTAATGGGTTTCAAAGCAGGGACACTGAAGAATGACAATAGAAACTTTCATCCGAAGAAATTACCAAGGGGGGGGAAGACTGCAATTAGCTTGAACAATAGAGTGACAGCAAAGACAAAAATGGAGGAGTTAACAGACCTGGCTGGTGTTTTGTTTCCTCTAGGTTGAGCCATACCTGCCTTATGAGTACACCTGTGAGGGGATGCTGGAGAGGTCCACTCCTACATACAGCATCAGGTGAGGTCCGACGGACACAGACCGCTGACACACACACACAGACATGATGGGGATAATGATGATGAACTAGATGGTGATGATGTTCAAGCTGATGATGATGGCGATGGTGTTGATGAAGATGATGATGGTATCAGTCATTTATTGTCCTCGGGTTAAAGCTTGAATTTAATTAAGTTGTGTAAGCGTATTAGCAATAAGCTTCAGTATGGCTGTCATTTTTTTCCTCTTTACTCATATATATTGCTCTCAGCCTGTTGCCATGGCGAAGGACGGCTTTGTAAATGAATCAAGTCACCTGGTTATGGATACAGATAAATGGCGTTCCATGTCCAGTAGCCAACACACTTCCATTATCGAACCATGTAATCATCCAGTCTGGGCAAATAAACACTTTTTGACACCAATCAGTGTGATTTGTTGTAACATTTCTATAGTATAACCTCGAGTTAAAGCTCCCTTTTGTTAAATCTGAGTTGTATACAGGAGACATCCCACCAGGCGGGATGAGGACATCTTTGGGAAACCAAATCAATCACTTAAATGGACTTTTCTGTTTCAGTTCTTTTTCCTCCACCGTCCTGTTTCGCTACAATAATGTACTAATCGTCACATCTTACACCCGCAGGACTTCTGTGCCACGGAGCCTCTCTTTGTCCCGGCCAACTTCTCCAGACCGGGCTCGGCTGGTGGCACCAGGACAACAGGGCCTCTCTTTGTGCCCCTGCCAAATTCCACAGCTCTCGGCTGGTCGTCCGACGTCTCGGCCCCCCCGGTCTGGCCTCCTCTCAGCTCTCTCAGGCTGCTCGTGTCACAGGAGGCCCAGTCCTGCGTGGACGCGTGTCGCTCCGCTGGTTTTGTCTGCGAGCCGGCTCACTTCAGCTTCATCAACAACAAGGAGGCTCTGCGCAGGTAATCTGTTACAACCATCACAGACTGCAGGTTTGCTGTTTCAACCACAGCTGGGGGGGGTTGCTAAGTCATGGTTGTGTAGCTCTGAAGGGTTGGAACCAATCTCCACTGCCTGGGCTAAATCCAACACTGGGTTAGATCACAGGAGAGGTGGTTATTTATTTTTCTTTACCAGGAAGCTGCAACAGAATTTTCAGCCTCGTGTGATGAAATTTCAGGAGCCCTGAGACATCAAAGCCCCGTGGGGGGGCTTCTCGAGTCTTCTTCAAGCATCACGCGTCTGGCGTCTATCAGCGTTCTACTTTTCTTTGCTCCTGTTTCATCCTTCAACCATCTTTTGTGTGTCTTTTTCCGTCGCTGTTGTGATGCTCAAGCTGGTAAAACTTCTCTCGGCTCTTTTCCTTTTTGTTTTGAACATCTTTTCCACAGGATGTTTCCATTCTTTTCCAAATTAATATCCTTTGTGCTATGAAAGTGTTCTATTCCCTCATTTAGCTGGAGCTGACGGATTCCTTCACTTCTTGTCACCAAAATGTTCCTTTTCTCTTCCTCATTTCTTTTTTTTAACTAGTGAGACCTTTGCTTTTCTGTGTCATCTCTCAGGTTGGAGGTGCAGTGCGACATGATAGACTCAGAAATCAACCACGTCCTTCCAGCGTTTTCGGTACTTCGACGGGAGTGCGGCCTCCAACGTGAACCCCTCCTCTTCAGCTGTGCAGGATACTCCCCCAAATACAGACGCCTTTGCCCCTGCAGGGACTTCCAGCGTGGCCAGGTGGCGCTGTGCAGGGACTGTCTGTGATCATTCAAACAACGGTAAAGGGAAAAAGGCGGCCAGATGGTGGATGGACGATCCTTTCATGACCTTCACGTTCACTCACCATGGATACCGCAGTGATGCGCTGTAAAGCTTTTATTTTTGCAACTCTGTCTCACCCTTTATGTTGGTAAAGTCAGGAAAGTTACACTCCAGAGCTGGCGAGTAAACTCAGACCTCAGTGTCATTCTCGACAGGGAATTCAAAAATCTCGTCTTGGAGAAGGCAGCTCTGGGTCAATATCCAATTTCCTCACTGCGCTCGGACAAAGGATGACGGACACCCAGGTTCTCTGCTTCTCTGCTTCTCCCACCTCCAGTGATGAGTCATTTTCCAGGTGGAACCCCAAGACTGAGGTAACATCACTCAGTTTAATCTCTAAGGATGCACAAAAGACAAAGACAAAGTGGACGCGGGTTTTTTTTGTTTCGTTTTTTTCAATGAAATGGCCTTCGGAGCTCCCAGCTGGATTTTTAAAGCATTGTCTGGGTGAAGAAGAGAGAAAAAGCTAAATAAAACATGTGACTCCATAATATATTATGTTGTGTGTCATCTATAACGACCACCACCCTTATTTATTTAAAAAGAACTTTTTCTTTTGATTTAAATTAAGTGATAATAATTTACATAATCAATTTGTGCACGCGTGTGTGTGTGTGTGCGTGTGTGTGTGTGTGTGTGTGTGTGTGTGTATAGGAATGACTGCTGTGAAAAAAAGCATTATTCCTTTTACGATCCAATTACAAGCCATCCCATTAATCAGTTCATTCGTCTGAATTAAAAGGCTTGGTTTGGATCTAAATCCATCCTATAGGGGGCGCCGTTCTGAGTCGCTCAGTGGGAGGAGGATAAATTATACAGTCTCGCACTCAATACTCTGTCTGTCCTTTGGAGCTGCACTGAACAAGCCAATTCACAGTGTTCCGTGTTGAGCCTTCTTATCTGGAGTTCTGGTATCTGCAGGCTCTTGAATCACAGTGAATGAGCATTTATTACACACCTCAGATCCAAATGTGAGACTAGAAACTCAAAGTCATCTTCCTCTTTAGCTGTCAGATGTCAGTGCAACGTTGAAACATCTAACACTGCTGGCATCACGGACCTGGATTCCCCCTGGCGTTGCCTCTGAAGGACACAGATCGCGTGATGATAAAGTGCACAGCGAGAACCCAAATAACCCCCCTCACGCCGAAACTCCAGGCTAAAGTCTTCCTGAAAATAAAACCCCAGAAAGTGACAGCGAATGTGGCAGAGTTGTAAAATGGAATGATATCATATACGTAGCGGCAAACATTAACCAATCAGACAACAGAATCGGCAATTTACACACCTGAGTGGTCCCTACTTCCTGTTTGGACTCTTTTTGGTTGGGATTTTACCCACCTCCCCCCCGTCTCAGTGTGTGTGTTTGTGTGTATCTGTGTGGAACTCTAACATAAACCTCCACTGCCAACGTCGAAGCCCAGCAGGAGTCAAAACTGAAACACCACTGTGCGTCTTCGGTGTTGCTCTTTAGTTAGAAGAAGAGTTTTTGGTCAGATTTGCCCTGTGCGACTTGTAAAATGGCTCCAGAGACAATTGAGATTAAGGGAAGCAGCGATGATGGTGTGTGTGTGTATGGGGGGGGGGGGGGTGGTTAAGAAGAACAGGGGCAAGAGGAGAAGACGGAGAGCCGGGTGGAGACGGGAGCCAGGAGAACCATCCTTGTCAATAATGCATAGGTAATTGGCTGAGTCCTCCTGTGCCTGTGTGTAAATAAAAGAGTGGTGAATCAATAAGGTGCCCTTGGGGGACAAGTGAGAACGAGAGGGACGGGGGGGGGGAGTTCTTCTCCTCCTACACACACACCCCCCCCACACACACACACACCACCACCTCTATTTACCTCTACTAAATGAAGAAGCCAGCTGCCTGTGGTTTTCTCTGGCCGAAAATATTGCACACTAAAAGGCAATTGCAGCAAACATAACAGTGTGTGTGTGTGTGGTGTGTGTGTGTGTGGTGTGTTTGTGGAGCATGCATTTGCATGGATATCATCCTTTCAAAGTAACACTATTGTCTCCTCTCTCCCCACATTTCATCTGCTGCTCCTCTTTTCAACACTCATCTCCTCAACTCCTGCGTCATCTCCATCCGTCTCCATCTGCCCTTCCCTCGCTGCCACAGACCTGCGCTGGCACTTGCGAAGGCGGCTAAATCGAATAAGGACCCCTGGGAACTTTGGTAATGAGATAAGCAACTCTGTGTGTGCGTGTGTGTGTGTGTGTGTGTGTGTATGTGTGTGCGAGAGAGAGAGAGTAGTTGTAGACCAGTTATGCCACATTGCCATTTACAAATACAGGGCAGTTCAGAATGCTATGGTCGCTTTAAAGGTTTGGTCATATAGACTGAATGTAGCTGCATTAGCCATGTAACCAGACAGGAAGTTCCTCCTCCTCCATTTTGCACAACTACATTTTTGTTAAAACCTGGAAACATTAACTTTGTTTTACTGTACAATATATGGTACCGTTCCCAACACTGGTTACATCAGGTGTGCAGCAAGGCTTACTGTTCGGCCCCACTCTGTTTAATTCCACTTTAATAATACAGTATAACTTAGAACATAATTGATGCCTTATTTAAGTGCGGGACTGAACTAGGTGAGCTAGATTTCCTGTTTGTGGAGACACATATATAGGTGCAAGCGGAGGTAAAATAGGAAAACAATCAATAAGGATCGGAGATTTAAAGTGAAATTGGTTTCTTAAAGTAACACAGACCTCCTTTTTTTGCTATGAATAGATATTTTAGGGTAATAAAATACTTTAACATGGATGTATCCTTTCTTAGCGAAGCTTGGTGAAGAGGTAGATGACATTACTGATGAGAGCAGAGTCACAACAGTGGCCCGTCTTTTCCTGCAGTACCACCTGTGATCTGGTGAGGCAGTCAGACGCCTCTTAAAGGAGAATTTGAAATCAAAAGAGATATTTGTTACGAGGAAATCAAACGTAGGAGAGGAAATAAACATGGTGACATCCAATAAATGAAATTCTGGCAAAATGGCTGATTTCCCTTTTGAGTTTGGCTGTTTAATCCTCGCAGCCTAAGCCTTTGGCTCGTTGCTCCCATCAATAAAAACTACTTCAGAGGACAGTAAAGCTGATTCTGACTCCCAACATATCAGCTGCAATAATTTGATCTGTGGACCTTCATCTCTAAGTCTGATAATCCAGGAGCTTCGAGGACATTTTTCAGAATAACTAGCAGTAAACACACACACACCGCTAACGCTGAAGACATTTCAAAATCATCATAATTGGTTTGTAAAGCATCACTGGAGACTTTGGATTTTCAGTAGTTCAGCAGTTATTTGCAGCTTTAGTTTCGATACAGTTTGATTAAAGGATTCGCTTCACTCCTGTTAAATGAGCCTCTGAGGATGCAGCACCATTAAATTACAAACACCAGTTTCAACCAGTCAGCAGTGAGGATTTTAGGACACTAATTGTCTCTTGCTCCGGGTGGCTTGAAACAGAAACATTTTCCCCCAAGAAAAACGGCGAAATAAAGGAGAGAGAGGAGATAATGATGCTGAAGCTGGCCTTGACGCTTTCCTCTGCCAAGGAAAAAATGAAATTAATGATGTATTTAACTAGTACTTGGAGAATTTGCTGAGTAAATCGCACTTCATTGCAGCAGAAATAACTAGTTGAAAATGATGAACAGTGAGTTCCCGCAGGAAGCCCGATCCTGTCATTACTCTTCTAAATAAATGATGAAGAGGCAGGAGGACCATCATCCCTCAACACAGACCTTCAGGCAATTAAACCTCATTTGAAATGTGTTTATGAAACTGAGTCAAATCGTCCGTCTGTCCAACAACCGCTTATTCAGACTTGGGCTCCTCCAGGCTCTCCAGGCTCTCCAGGCTCTCCAGGCTCTCCAGTCTCTCCAGGCTCTCCTCTCCTCTCCTCTCCTCTCCTCTCCTCTCCTCTCCTCTCCTCTCCTCTCCTCTCCTCTCCTCTCCTCTCCTCTCCTCTCCTCTCCTCTCCAGCTCCTCCCAGATGGACATATCCTCCTCAAAATGGTGTCCAGGAGGAATCCTGACCAGATGGTCGAACCACCTCAACCGGCTCCTCAGAACACCAAGGAGCAGTGGCTCTACTTCAGATGTCTGAGCTCTTCAATCGAGGTTCCTACATAGGAAACTCACTCGTATTCGTGAGCTTGATCATCCCCCAAAGCTCATGACCACAGCTAAGGGACAGAACGCAGATTGACCAGCTCAGCATCTCCAGGATGCTTCTCCATCTCCTCCTCCACTTCCTTGGTGCAGCATGTCCTCTGTCCCCCGGACTGGGTAATCCATCCTTTTCCACCCAAGGACCACAATGTTTACAATAAATGGGATTATAGATGTGGAGAGTCAGCTATTCCTCTCTGCTCGTCTTCATCATCTCGCCACCCTCTCACCATATTGTTGCTCTTTAATTGACTCCAAACAGACAGACAATGTTCTAGGGCAGAATTATTGGTTAATTGTTTGAAGGATGGTGGTGATTATGATGACTCAAAATATGTCTATGACCTATTTTGAGCATGAACACTGCAGGCTCAGAGACTGGAGGTCAAACCACATCAGATTGTGATGTGTGTGTGTGTGTGCGTGCGTGTGCGTGCGTGTGTGTATGTGTGTGTGGGACCCTGGCAACGCTGCACACAGTTGAAAAAAAACCCTGACCAGCCCCAGGATAAAAATAATAATGTCCACGACACATTCGTGCACACGACCACTTCCAGCACTTCCCGTCAGCCCACTTCAACAACAGAATGGTGTCAGGTGAACCCCACGAGACGTCCAGCATGACGGATGCGCCATTTCATTGTTCAGTGTGAATAGTTGCAGCTTATGCTGGGTACGAGACCGACGGAGGTGGATGGGAGCAGCTAGAAGCCAGTTTGGACCAGTATTATTCTGTATTATAGAGTTTTATAAACTACAGGGGATTTAAGTGTATGTGGGGAGTTATGATGCCTTCTGAGAGGACTCACACATGCATGAGAGAACATGCGACGTCCACAAAGGTAGAACAGAGCTGGAATCAAACCCATAACCTTTGTGCTAAGAGGCGACTGTACATTCAAGCCTGGGCTGTTTTGGTCTTTATTCTTACAGGCCCGTGGTTTGGGCACAGAGTCGCTGAGGCATTAATAACCCGAATGAAAGTGGTTGAAAAATCAACACGATCGCAGTTATTTAAATATTGAGCTCCTGTTTTGAAGCCTCCGGCTGTTTACTCCTCCGGTAGATTCCCTGTAGTCCTTCAGAAACACAGCTGGCTCCTCTGAAATTTGCATTTTCCTGATTAAACATGCTCATAAATCCTGAAACTGTGATATCAGCAAAGATGGCAGATTATAATTTCATAACGCATCATGTCGAGTATGTTTATACGGGCTTGTCTTCATGGATACGAGCCCGTGGCGGCGGTTGGAGGTTCCCTTTTGATTGGCTAAAGCTCACAGCAGACAAAAGCAAATTTGTCACAGACCCGCGATGGCAGACACACGATGATCCCAGAGAGGCGCGAAGAGCTTCACACCCTGACGTTTGAAACGCCTGTAGGAGAAAGAAGTGAGGAATCTTTGTGCCCCCCCCTCTGTCTCTGTCCCGCTCTCTCTGTGTCTATCTACAGGTATCGCCCACCTCATTCTTGCACTCTGCCCTTCCGACCTTCCTTGCATCCCCCATGTAATTACGATTTTTGCACGTATAGTTCTACTTCTATTCTTCTGTTTATCCTCACCCCTGCTCTGTCTCCCCCTCTCCATCTTCACCCAGCTGTCCATCATCAGGAGGCTCTCCCTATATATGTCCGACCCTTTCTCCCTGGCTATGACCCATGTGGAACTGGCAATAGGTTATAAATGCTCAATGTCCAGTTTTTTTGTATTTAGCGCCCCCTGGTGGCAAGAATGGCTCCACCTCTCGCCTTTTCAAAAGTTTCAGAGAGGCTGCAGGGAGACTAAAATGTCACTTTCAGAGTTGATCAGAGTGTTGTTAAACACTAAAAGAATGTCTGTTTGCGTGTGTGTGTGTGTGTGTGTGTGTGTGATGCTGATTGCACTCAGCAAAGTGGCTGAAAGGATTTGAACAGTTAAAAGGGCGTTTTTGTCAGCCCAGTGAGACGGTTCATGGTACTCCTCACACTCGTCCAGCTTCGCTCCCCTTTTTGTCGTCTCCGGAGGTTCCTGGAATGGTGACAAACGCCGATGACCCAAAAGGAATTTCAAACTCCAGAATCCTGTTATGTGCAGCATGTTGATGATTTCAGAGTGACGACTGTAATCCCGCAGATTTCTGCCTGACGAGTGCAGACAGGAAGTGCTTCCTCCTGACGGTTCTGGTCAGAAGATCATGCAGATATTTGGTGTATCGGAGTGGCAGGTGAGCAGCTACACCTGTAGATCCCTGTAGCTCGGCAACACGCTGCCACGTTGCAGAGCTTCAGGGGTAATTTCACCTTTCTGCTCTTTTCTAAACCAACTTCAAGAGCGAGGCTTAAGGAACACCAGTTCTGTCCATGGTGAAAGAATCCACTTAGAAATAAACAGCAAAAACACAAGAACACACATCTTCAACAACTTCCTGTGTTGACCGATGATTGAGGGCTTTGCTGTCCTCTTCATCGCCTCTTGTTCCTCCGAGTCTACTTGCCCCATTTTATAATTGCATTATCATCCGTCTCCGGGAAATGAATGACTTGAGGAAGCAGACAGGTGCACGACTGGTGTCCTCGGAGGAACGGATCCGCTCTCTCAGCTCTCCCCTTTTATCCCTCTCTCCATAACAGATTGCTCTTTTCATCCAGCTCTGCTGAAGGTGTCCTGGTTTGCTGATAGCGAGTGAAAGAGGGAAAATGACCAGAGAGCCACAAAATCAAAGGCGGCAGAGTCCATCAGAGAAATGGAAGTTTTCTTTACCTGGTGGGTCTCACCTGGGTTGCCCTTGCCTCGTTCAACTTGGGAGGACGGAAAACCCCGCGGGATTTAAGCCCTCGGGGGATGGGATTCTCCACCCGAGTGATTGTTTTCTGCAATGATATTTGGCCACAGGGTGGCGCTCAGGTTCAATATCGGAAGGACGTTTACAGCTGGTTATGTGCTATTATGTTATTTTCAACTTGAAGCGAAGACAAACATTTTCAGTGTAGAAGCATGTTTACCTGTGTTGTTATTGAAAATTAATTTAGCGGTTTATAGACATTCATTCACTTCTTCTTTTATAATGTATAGAACTGGGTTTAGGGCAAGTTTTGGGTCAGAGTAAAAGGAAGGGAAATGAATGTATACATTAAACACACGCAGACACACACGCAGCTGTGTAAACTACTGCACCGACATCTAGTAGGCACCAGGGCGTGCTTCCGTTAACAGATGCCATCAGTAACTACAGTCCTGCGTGTTCAACTAAATGTCTACAAAGTCTGAAGAAGATGAAAAAGCAACGTTTACAACGATTTACAGTTCAGGCGGCAGAAGGTCAGCAGTCACAGCGCTGCAGCGCTAAACCCAGCACACGCACCCACGCGCACACACACGGTCAAATGTTCTACAGACCCCGTCTATAGGCTCAAACACATGAGGGAAAGCGACTCTTATCTTTTCCTTTAAGTCACACGTGGGAATCATGCGGATGCTCGTTGTAATGGACTATTTTCAAGGGCAGAAAACAGCTCACAAGGGTTGAGTTTGATGTGTTCTCAGCCTTTAAATGGTGAAGAAATATCTCCGTTTTTAAAGAACCCAACTGCAAAACATTCTCTCAGACTCTGATTAATGTAAACATTATGTGCTACACTAAAACACAAGTAAATACACAAGCAACACAACAAACATGCAAACATCTGTACTTTCCCGCCGCACCTCATTTAATGTGGCTTCCCAACCGGCACCGTAGTGCGCATACAGCATTGTTTACTTGATCACAATGCATGTCTGCAGTTCACAATAACTCTGCTGGCCGTGCACGGGATACAAATGTGATTGATTTCTAATTCCTAGATAAGATAAAAACAGTTTGACGTGTGGTGCAGTTAGAAATAGTGAGGATAGAGTTATTGTGTATTGTAATAATTATGATTGAGGGTATTGACTAGAAAGATGAATATTTCCACTTTAGTCTATTATCTGTCCTTTATCTGTCCTTCTTTTAGGGGGGATGAACTCATATAGCTGCCTTTTCATACCTGCCAAGTGTTGGATGTCGTTTGATCAAAAAAGGACGGCATGTTTCTGCAGCAAGCACCGCTTCTTAACAAAGTAGATTCTTTGTAGCTTTTATAGGGCCTGTTTAACAGCGAATAAGTATTCTGTTCAAGAAATAAACCTAATTTCCTTGGCTGTATTAGCTCAGCACAAAAGAAAATGGCTAGTTTTATTAACAACCATTCAGTGTTACTAGCATCATATAAAGGTCCTCATTCCACAGTTTAAAGATTTTTCTTGCTGATGTTGTCAGTTTCACTGTGCAAAGGACACTTTATAAGCAGTGGAAATGGCCGATATTGTCCTGGACAATGGAGAGAGACAGGTACAGGTGACACTTTGCGATGCCCCTTAAATCTTCAGGAACATCATGTGTGCTTCTAGAGCTATTCTGATCTTTCTGAGCTCTTCCCGGTTCTCTGGACACTCCCGACAGATGTGCTGCACCTTCTCGTAAAGGGAGTGCAGATTCTCCACTTCTTTATTGAAAGCTGCAGTGACTGCCTCTGTGTTGGTGGGAGGCTTGGAGGTGCCATCACGCAACATCTTCAGCCGCTTGGCCCAGTTCTGCAGGGCCACAGTGAGGACCAGGCTCTGGTGGGAAGGGAGGGGGACAATGCTTCATGGCTGAAGTACTGCAGGACTTTGCACAACATGCGATCCTCACCCTCTCTCTGTCGTCTTGGAGTTTTGTTATCTCAGATTCAAACGCTTCATTTTCATGGTGGTGTTCTGTCACCTCCTCCTTCTTCTTCTCAATATCCTCCACAATGAAAGTCTTCTTCTGCTTTAGCTCCTTGAGCTCTGCATCCAAATCTCTCAGTTGCTGAAAACACACGTATTCATGAGAAACCCTGAAAGGGAGGGGGGATCTAGGCCTGCAAGTTCTCGGGTCCCACCTTTTTCATCTTTATGAGATTCCGTTTCTGGGCCTCGAGGGAACGCTCAATTTGGATACTTCTGTAGTGCTTGGCCCTATCCGAGGTGTGCCTCAGGACCATGACCCGGTCGAAGATGTTGCAGCACTGAACCGCTGTTGCTTCACACTCTTTTAACAGCTTCTCCCCTTCTTTCACCTTTCTGTTGAGTTGTAACTGCACACACACACACGCACGCACACACACACACACACACACACACACTATGTATTTGTTGAGTTTCAACATTTAAAAACTGTGTGGTCACTTGGTCTAATTCAGGAAATGACATAATAGATGTACTATAATACAACTGGAATTAATAAACTAACACTTATTATATAGATACACATTATTATATTAATAATTTGAGACTGTTTTAACAGTCCATTTCACTCTCTTTCTTCCTTCTTTGTTAACACAGCCTTGTCTTTTTCTCTAACAGCTTTTGGGTAAAGATAAAGACAAACCACACGTCACCTCCTTGTTCTGAAGCTCCAGCTTCAACCGCTCAACTTCTTCATTTTGCTTCTCAAATTCTGAGCGAGCCTCTTTTTTGAGCTGTATTTTCTTCTCCCACAGCATTATCTGCTTTCTGTTCATTGCATATATGAAATTATTTGATAATCAGAAAATAAAAATATTTACAGTGGGAAAAATGCTGTTTTTTGGGGGTGTGGGGGGGGGCTTACTCAGACTCCAACAAACAGTTGTAAATACTCTCTTTTTCTTCCTCGATCCTCTCATATTTCATATGAATCTCAGCAGCTGCCTTCTCTGCCTCCTAAGAACATTATGTTGAAATTTGAATATATTTTAGCTCCAAAAAACAACAGAGAAATACTGTCTGAGTTTTCCTCAACGTAAGAAAGCAGAGATTTAATAAATACAGACACAATAAAGGATGGAGGGTTGTTTGAAACCTTTCAGGATCAGGTATGGGTCTGTATGAGTCTGTCTGTTACAGTAAATAACTCAAAAGAAGCGCACCTTGAGCCTCCCGAGGAAGTCCACCTCCAGCATGGTCTTCTTCTCCTCCAGCAGCATCCTGTGTTTGCCGTTCTCGTCGATCTGGGTGTTGATCTTGTTCAGGCTGACATTCAGCGCGTTGGCTTTGTTCTCAAGCTGCAACAACTCCCGGTTCTCGATTTCCATCAGACCTGTTGGAGTGACTTTATAGTTAAGAGCAGCTCAACTCTTAAGCACTGACTCCTGCGTGCTGCTTTGCCTCACGCACCATCTTGGCAGGTTTTCTTCTTCTGCAGGATGGTGTAGTCCATCTGCAGTTTCTGGATGACTTTGTTGGTGTCCTCATATTCCAGGGTCAGTCTCACGCGGGTCTCCTGCTTTGTTAACCAGAGCTGGGTGTAGTTCCTCACATTGTCCTCCAGCTTCCTCCTCTGTCCCTTTAACTCGTTTATCTTGGTTTCATATGGACTATAGTCCTCCTCCTGGAAACAGACACGGCAGCAGAAGTCAGTGCAACCGTTGCAACAGATGGGAAGGAATGTTTCACTGATTTCCTCACCCCAGTTCTGGCTGCAACTTCTGCCATCTTGTTCTTGATGTGTTCGATTGTTCGATAGTTCTGCTCAACTTCTCTATTAAGGTGATACAGTTTCGCCTCGCATGTTTTATGGTGCTTGGTTTCCCCTGCAATCTCCTTCTCCTGGTCCTCCAGGGTGACGTTCAGGGCATCCACATCGTTTGCAACTTTGGTCCTCTTGTTTTCTACTGCGGCTATTTCATTCTCCAGCTCCGACTGCTGAGACATCTACATTTGAAATTAAAATACCAGGTAAATAATGGCGTCATACTTATAAAAATAACCTGCAATCGCCCCCATTTTTACCTTCTCGTTCTTGGTGTCCGTTAGCTTGTCGAAGAGCTGTTGGTAGTTCTTGGCGGTCCTGCTGTGGACGATCATCTGCTGCATTTGGGTCCTAATCTTACCCTCCAACTCAATTTGCAGTGCACATTCCCTCTCCAGTTGCTTCCTATGATTGTTAAATACAGACTGGGCAGCGCTGGCCTCCTGTAACGATGAAGGAAAGATTTGGAGAGTTAGATGTATATTATATAGAGAAACACAAAGTGGTTGTAAAAGCGTTGTCCGGACAACCTTCTTCAGACTGCGTAGAGTAATTTCAGCCTCCTTTAGGGCCCTCCTGTGAGAGATGTACTCAGCCAGTAGCACCTCTGCTTCGACCTTTCTCCTCTCAATCTTCTTTTCTAAGTTTTCACATTCATTTTGAGCCATGTGCAACTCCAGAACGAGCTTTTCATTCTTCTCCTGCTGTTCGTTGTTGGATTTCCTGTGTATCTGTATCTCTCTGTCCAGGAGACTCACTTCATGCATCGCATCACTGAGGAACACAAAGACAACGGTAGCAAATGGACGGATGTATGTGTTTAGTTTAATACAGATTACGGTTTATTTTTTAATGATGGATCATATTTGATCTCTACATTCATGACGCTTCGATATGAGTCATCCAGGTATATTGATAATTCATCACATGGATACACAGTAGTGCTTGTGGATTAATAAAACAAGCACACTTACCACAATTCCTCGTGGATTGCATTCTTCATTTGAACAGATTTTTCCATCATCCGCAGCCTGCCCTTCCACTTCTGCTCTACCAGTTTACGGTTCAAAATCATATCCTCCAGGAGCATCTCAGCCTGCACAAAGACAATCATTTGCATGAACGTCAGCTTTGCCGATGACAGTGAGACACTTTCCCCTTAACCTTTTAAAGCTGTTCAGAGACATCTGTGGCTCTGGAGCGGAGAGAATAAACTTCCTCTCTGCTTACACTAGACACCCTTGCTCTCACTGAGACTTGGATCAAATCATAACACCATCAGTCCAGCTGCTCCAACACATGCTCTGACAAATAAACTCCCATTTTTGTGGTGTGGTGGTGGGACTGACACCTCCGGGTGAGGCCTGCCCTCCACCAGGACATCAGGGTGATTTTGCAACAGATACAGAAGTTGAGGGGGAAGTCTGATCAAGCAGAACAGTCTACATCTTTGCCCAGTCAGCATCCATTATGGAGCAAAAATACAAAGCAGATGTTGAAATTGTATTGTGTGTGTGTATATATATATATATATATATACTGTATATATATACACACAGTTCTTTTTGTGACAAAATCCTTGACCAGAAATCATTTTATAAGCCAAGAAATCCCATTAAGATCAATGGTCTTGATGTTTCAGACAAAAAAGAAGTGATCTATTGTGGCGAATCAGTCCCCTCTTGACTGAAGTAAGGTTAGAATGTGCAAGTCTGCCGAGAACAGGAATTGTGCATTGATGAGCAAATGGTTCCATTTACTGAAATTACATTTTTTGATGCCCAGTGTTCCAGCATGTAGCAGGCAAAGCAAACCTGCATTGAAGGTGTTTGTCTTGGCCCCACCTACTGGCCTGGTGTTGGAATTTGTGGTCTTGCAAGGCAAGACTACCTTTAGAGTTAAAGGAGGAAAGGACGTTGGAGACCAAGCAGCTCTTCATTTGACAGAGTCTGTTCCCCAAGAAACCCACCAACTCCTTGACAGTTTTTTTTTTACAACATTCAACCTCCTCAGGCCCAATTATCAGCTCGTATGATTTTTCATATCACTGCGATGCAGATGACACCAAGCTGTACTTGATTTTTCCCCCAGATGAACCCTCAGTCTCATAGAAAATCCCAAACTATCCCTCAAAGACATTCGCATGGATATGTTGGATCACCACATCCAAATTAACCTTGCAAAAACACCTTCCTAAATCAGGCGTTTCCCAACTCAGCAGGTAAAAGCTTCTGTGATCTCATACTTCAGATGGTCCAGAATACGGAGAAATGTCTGGTCCTTCAACAACCAAGGCAGGTCCACATCACCTGACTACTTATCGAGCTCAACTTGCCACCAGTAGCTGCTGGCATTAAGTTCGAGACACTGATGCTGACCTCCAGAATACTAGCGGGGTCTGCACCCCATCCTGTTTGAGTTGATGATACCCCTCATCTGCTAAATGTAAATGTAAATAAATGAGAAGGGCTTTTTGTCACGTTTGTGGTCTTGTATGGCGAGTCAGGCTTTTCGGTGGTGATAAGCCCCAATACAAGTGGCGACAAATACAAGTTTTAAAAGTATGACCATGTGTTGAGGTATTCACCCCGGTGTTGTTTATGTTCAACCATGGTGTCCTTACCTCAGAACTGGTATTTTTGGCTCTCTCTTTCTTTTCTGATTGAGCAGTAATCTGAACTTCATACATCTTTATCTGCTCCGTCACTCTCTCCAGTTCCTTTGTCAGACGCTCTACACACAGATCCTGATGACAGACGCAGATGTTCAACCAGAAACATTAAATGAATCCGCGTGGCTGTGTGTATGACCAACTTCAGCCTGGCCGTTACCTGCTGGAACTTCTCCTCCTCAGCTTTTTTCTTCTGAAGCGAAGTTTCCTGAATTGTATTCTTCTTCGCTTTAAGGTCCATATGCAGGGCTTCATTGTATTTTTGAGTGTAAAGCAGCTTGAGATGTAGGTCATCAAGTTCTGCCTGTTTCTTGTTAACTACAGAAAAGAAACAAATGACACTGATTTAAGTGAATAGCTCAATACGAACATGTTCTATGATGTTTTGGAGGTCAAAGGTTAGGACCAAACTTGGGCCTTGTGAAGGCCTCTAACAGCTCAATAAAGTCTTTGGGTATGAATGTTAGAGTTCGCTGTCACCTTCATTTTCAAGCTTGATCTTTTCATTCCTGATTTTGTCTAAGTCATTCTTCAGTTTTTTCTCTTCATTTTGAGCTTTTAAGCATTTATTTCTGGACGTATCAGCTACAGCCATGCATTCGTCAAGCTGGTCCTTTTTTTTGGCAATGACAGCCTTTAAATTCCCAATATCCTTTTCTATGTCTCGAAAGGCCTTTTGCTCCTTCCCGCTTTTTCTCTGGACAAGGATGTAAAAAAAGACAAGGTTTGAGTCAAATATGATGTTTAAACGTCGAGCAAAAATTTATATTAGTGGACACGGGACCAAGGCCGATGGAAGGATTTTTCCTTTTTAAGGGAGGAAGACCAGGAAAAGCTTCAAACCTTCTCCCCCAGCTCCATTGTTAACCTTTCCAGGTAATTTTTCAGGTGCTTGTTCATCACTTCCTGGAATCTGACCACCATGGGCTGCAAAGAGAAAACAAAGACAAGAGTAACATAAATATACTTTCTCAATAGTCATTGCAAAAATTATTGAATAAATTATACTGACATCTCCATCATCAGGAGTGAGCAATTCCTTTGTATCTCCCTCCATATTTGTTGTTTGGCCCCTGAAACACAAAAAATAAAACATTAGAATTAAATTCAGGCATAGAATATGTAGAAAACTCAAACTACTTAATCAAATCCCGCCCAAAAAGAAACAAAATAAAAATTACTTACCTTTTAAATGTCTTCGGATTCCGATTCAAATAAATATTAAAACCAAATCTACCGGTCAAATTTTAAGGTTAATGCAACCACTAAAGCTCAAAGACCAGAACTGGCTTTGATGTTTGAGAGAAATCCAAACATCAAAGCCAGGTGGACTTTTCCTTCTGCGGTGCCCATTCTGTTTTATTGTTCGACATGATGGGTGAATAAGAGATATTAATCTTAGATGCAACATTTTTTTTAATTAAAATAAAATTTACATAACATTTCTCTTTTGATTAGTCATTGATTTTTCAAATGTCTATATTTCCTCAACACAAATGTTAACTTTTAAAACTCCTTAAAAGCAGGCACTGATGTGCTTCAGAGCACCTTAGAAAACCGGCTGGCTCAGATAACTTTAAATGAAGTTCCCGAAACTGGAAATCTGCCTTAAATCCCCCCAAAAAGCCAGTGAGCCTAAGACTTTAAACAACTGTAAACTGATCTCTGAATTCTGACGGTGCTCTGGTGAGTGAACACATAAAAGAATTTCTGTCCACCCTTTCTACTGTCACCACTTTAGTCAGGACTGTGAAGGTCATGACACAACGCCAGCTCTCAACTGGAAACAATCTGCCCTTAATTGGTTTCTCAAAGGCATGGTGTTTTAGTCAAGTCTCCTTCAGCTATTGGTCTTTCTCAACAAGCAGTTGGGTGGTTTAAAAACAATCCTGCATGTAGAACCGGAGCTGCTCCAAAGCTTCAAATAGATTTACTGTTCAAAATACTAATCTCTAAACTCCACACTTCTTTTCTATGCTACTTGTATACTGCAAAGCATCCGCTCCTGATGAGGTTTACAGTATTTGGCATTTAATAAAGTCATGAACTTGCTGTAACCTTGTTTGAAAATGCAGGCAAAATTTGCAAGGCTCAGTTTAATATTTTTGTTAGCACAACAATCGAGATCATGTTTTTGAAGTTTATTTTATTTATCTGCATTCATATTTCAAAAAGTGGACATAACAAACATTCGCAAAGTTCATGAGTGAACTGAATTTTATATTGGCCCAAAGAAGATCATCTTGTCAGTCTGTGCAGATGATGTGTACTCTCTGTCTACAAAATATCCATGTTCAAGTAGTTGCTGGTCAGTACATTCTCCATCTCGTCACGTAGCTCTGGGTAGGACTTATATGTACAAGGGAGCTCCATAACAGATCCACAGGTGTGAGCAACAGGTCGCCGTGCCAGGCCCTCCAGAGTTGTAAAAGTAATGTGGATTCTACTAACGCAGATTATATCTGATCCTGTCACAAATCTCAGCAGCTTTCTCAGACCAACCTCATCCAATTCTTGTATGTACTGACGTAGGAATCCAAGGGTTTGTCTTTCAGCTGAAGACAGTGGAAATGCTTTAATCATCTTCAGGACTTTGGTGCAAGTTGGCTTTTTGTCATTATACATGTCATGTATATCCGACGTCGTGGGTAAGATGGCCCGCAGGGATAGCCCTGCGGCTGCAGACATGTTATCAAGCGCATACTTTGGTTGCTGAATCATTTTTATGTGTGCTAGTTGAAGAAGGACTGCTTTCAGAGTGTCTTTGGCGGGGACTTCTTTAACCCCCATTTGATCTAGTAGGTCCAATAAGTCATCTTGGTTATGACTGTCCGTGTCCATTAAGGCAGCCATTATGAGATCTCTTTGACATTGACTCAGATACAACAGCAATGATTCAAACAGTAACTCTGCAGACACAGCATGCTCTCCGAATATCAATGCTGTTGTAAATGCTGGGGCAAAACGCAAGGGGAAATATCCTTGATCCGTAAATCCCTTAGCCAATATTCGTCCCACAGACTTCCACTCTTCCTCCTGCCATCTTGGAGACAGGGTTGGCACTCTCATTTCTGCCCCCTCTGCTGCACAATCCAAGAAGTCTGTCCAAAAAGCAGCATAAACATCTCTGGCTAAACCATCTGCATCAGCACCTCTTTCATTAAAGAAACTGTACTTTAAATGGTAGCTAAGAATGGCCTCATTTTTGAACTGGCCAATCATTTCGTCTACCAGATTTGCTCTGTGAAGTTTAATCCGTACATGGAGTTGCTGATATTCAACGAAACTTATTTGGCCAGTTTCTTGAACATGGCCATCTAAATTAGAGGTAGATGTGGAGGGTACACTGAAGACTTCGTCCGCAGGAAACAAAACTGGAACAGTATCATCCATGTTCCAATTAATGGGTTCATATACTGGGAGACCTTCAAACGCTTCTGAATCATAAGACTGGGAGGAAGGTTCAACAACATCCAAATCAACAGGGGAATCTTTAGGTGTTCTAGATGATTCTGCACTAAGTGGGTTATCCTGGTGTTCATAAGAATAGGCCAGTCTCTGCTGCTCTTCAGGAGTTTCAGAATGTCTCTCTAGCTTGCTGTCCATCTCAGTGTCAGGAAACGTTATGGAACTCGTGTTGAGGTAAAACCGTAAAATCCCAAATTGGGACTGTCTGGTCAACTCACCAACAGTAGTGCTCTCATCAGTTTTGGATTCCTTGAAGTCAAAAATATTGTGCTGAAAGTGCTCCCATTTTCCATTTCTTGAATTTTCATTTGGAAAAAACAGCTTTCTTGCATGGGACGCAAGATCTTTTCTGGTTGAATCCTTGGATACTTCAAGTACCTTGATGCCCCCTCCACAACAATTTCTCATATATTTTCCCTCATGGATCCACCCGAACTCTATTTTTATTGAACTCTTTGCGTTTTTAGATTGATAGTGGTTTTCTGTTAGTACACCTGAAAGCAACAATTCCGGTTCAGGTTCCTCGTCACGGCTCACTGTTGCTGTCCACATTTCTTTTTGCAGTTTATCGAGACAGTATTGTCTTGTGGCAGTTCTGTCCCCAAAAACGGGTATATAACATGCAAGCAAATCATCCTCTAAATCTATGATGAGTGATGTGTAAATCTGTAAAGAAAAAGTATTTTTCTTACCATGTTATGGTACAATTATTTGTTACGCATTTAATTAAAAGAAATAAAAGTGACTATAGCAGATTTAACTGCTACGGTTGTCAGAGATTACGTCATGTTATTGAGTCCATCCGCCAAATTTAAACACTAAAATATAGGCAATGAACCAATTTACAATACATATTAGTGTATCAAATCAATTATTAGGATTTAGCTATTAGGATTTAAGGGTAGCTTTGGGAACAAAGGTGGCACATTTTAATGAAAACTTACCGAAAATGGATTTCAAGGCAGGACATAATGAGTATTTCAATTTAAGTTTGACAGAAAGATGAATTTGAAGCTTGACAGAAAGATGAATTTAAATATTTTCTGTTGAAATCCGCGTTACCTCATCTTGTTGCATTTGGACTATGTTTTTTTCTCTTATGCCTCGTTGTCGAAGAAAGTTCCACAGCCCGTCGTCTCTCGTTTGATCTGCCATCTGTACAGTTAAATGCTTCTGTGTCCGAATACATGAGCAATTCCAGCATCAGTCTCCATTATAAGATAAGAGGCTAAGCTATGGGCTATGGTCTCTGGTTCCACAATGGTGTCCTTACCTCAGAACTGGTATTGGCGCTCTCTTTCTTTTCTGAGTGAGCAATAGTCTGAGCTTCACACATCTTTATCTGCTCCGTCACTCTCTCCCGTTACCTCGACAGAAGCTCTACATGCAGATCCTGATAACAGACGTGTTTTATAAGTATTACACACTTTGTCGTACTGGCACCAAATTTTGAACTGAACAGATCGCTAATACTCAAAAGGTCCTACAAACGTAAATAATACATCCTTCTGTAGCTACAAGCCTCTGCCACCTCACAAACATTATACTGACATCTTCATGAGCAGTGAGCAGTTCCTTTGTGTTTTGCAATGAAACAGAAAATAAAACAAGTGGAATTTGATAAATTAAAAAAACAGTGGGTTAAAATTAACAAATATATAAATAACAGTAACAGCAAGCGCCCCCCCACCCCCCTCCTCAGAAATGTGCTTACATGCTAAATATCCATTTCCAAAGAAATAAACTTTAAGCCAAATAAATCATGCTGGTGGAGTAGATACAAACGTCAAAGGCCAGGGCTGGCTTTGATTTTAAACCAAAATGAAGATGAATGAGAGAGAGCTTTGATCATAAAGCAAAGAAACTTGGTACACGGTTACATACAATAAAAGAGCATAGTCTCCCATATCTCGGAGCTTGTTTTCCAGCTGCCCAGAAAATACCGGGTCATCTATATTCAGGGCATACACATTAGCTGGTATAACCCTTTGGCCTTGAATCTCTTTTAGGAGCAGCAAAATACATCCTTCCTCCTTAATAAACTGTAAATGCCTATGAATTAGAATTGCCCCCCACACTGGCTATTGCCGCACAGAGCAAAGCAATGACCCACCCAGTCCATGCAAAGTTTCTCAGTTTCAGTTGGTATCAAATAGGTTTCCTGGACTAATGGAATATTGACTTTTTTAAGAGTTAATAAATGCCAGAATTTTCCTACTTCTAATTGGACGGTTAAGACCTTTAACATTCCAAATACTAGATTTAAGGTGCCACCATGATCAGCCGACATAAGTTAAGTACAAAGAAGATAAATAAGGGGCATGGCAAATGGTCATAAAGATTATCACTGGGTGAGCAGTGAGTATAAGAAAAAAAGTGAGAACAAAAGCAGGTACGCAATAAAAAAAACAGCATCAAAACAACTTAAATTCAGTGGACTGAAGCAGTCACCCCCAGGTGCACCAAAACTGCACCAGCATAAACATAAATTTTACTGTTAAAGGGGAGTTTTTCCTTGCCACTGTTGCTTGCCTGGGGTTAGGCCCTGGGATTCTGGAAAGCGCCTTGAAACCATTTTTATTGTAAAAGATGCTATATAAATAAAGATTGATTTGATTTGATTTGATTTGATTTGATTTGATTTGATTTGATTTGATTTGATTTGATTTGATTTGATTTGATTTGATTTGATTTGATTTGATTTGATTTGATTTGATTTGATTTGATTTGATTTGATTGACAGCTTGTTTAGGGTAACTGAAATGAGTGCCTCTTCTAGGATTAAAAAAAGATATTTTGAACCAGAAGTATAATTTTCAAAAAACTGCAGTTGTCATTTTGCAATTACAACCTCATTTATTGAGCCCGGGAAGAAAAGGTCAGAACACCATTGTCATTTACTATGATCCTGTTTGTGGTCTGTGTTCGGTTTGTGATGTTCTGACTTTCCACTAGAGGGCGTGGTTGAGCCACCACACGTGCTGCCTGCCTCCACACCTGCGGCTAATCGGTTAGCAGACCTTTTAAGCAGCCAACACCTGCTGTCCAGCGTCTGGTCATTTCACCTTTGCCAGTGGTAGCCTGAGAATTCCAGACTCCCAGTTCTCCTGATTCTGCGCTTTACTAACCAGCTTGCATACCTCCGGTCTGTGCCTTTTTTCACTTCTTGTCTTTTCTTGTTTCACGACATACTCCAGGCTAATAATAAAATCCATAACTGACAATAAAACCATAAAATATTTAATTGATTCTGGACAAAGAAGGGTTCAATTCAAGGGTTTTATTTGTATAAACAAATCTCTGGAATTTTTAGTCAAAAAATGACCATATTTCAAGAACAATGACATAAAATATTAAAATCAGATAACATCCCATTTTATTCATATCTATAATGTAAGTAGCCTAAATGTGAATGCTCCTCCACTTGATTATGTAATTAGTTTTAGGAGGCGACCAAGTTTCCACATTTCAGTTTTTTGTAAATGTGCCTACAGTCAGTGATCTTGCTGTCCAGTTTCTGCCTGAAACCATAATTTAATCTCAATTCTAGAAAACCAGCTGGCACAGGTAACTTTTAATCAAATCCCCCGAACTGGAAAGCTGCCCTTATTACCCCCTCTTACATGGAGTTTAATTTAGGATTTTAAACAATTACAAACCAATCTCTAGATTCTCCAAAGTCTGTCCCAGCAAAGGTGCATTCATCTGCGGTTGGTGACCAGGTAAAAGACCAGGTCTCTCCGCCTACTTTATTGTCACCATTTCAGTCAGTAGCATTAAAAGGAAGGTTGTAAACTTAAGTTCAACTGGAAACAATATCCCTCTTAATTGATTTCTCAAAGGCATTGTTACTGTCAATAACATTATTTCAAGTCTTTCGGCTGTTGATCTTTCTCAACAAGCTGGGTGGTTTGCAAATAATCTCAAGAATAGAACCTGAGTTGTTCAAATTGAGGATTTGCTGTTTACTGATCTCCCAACTCCATATTTATGCTGATGACACTGTCATATATTGCAGTACTATGCAGGCACAACAATTGTTTTTATCATTAATATAGGATATGTTTTTTAAAGAGAAAATTCAGTATATTGTAGTGCTTCTCATTTTCGTGTACCAGATTATATAGTGTACGATTAATGACCAACTGTGGTCCCCTTCCTCACCATTGTGTACCCTCTTCGTGTACCCGGCTTTATGTGCTCGATGCTTCGGTCACTGGTGTTAGCTTGCACAACCATTCTGGGGAGAGATCTCTCCTGTCCGTCTTGTCTTTTAACAAAAAAGCATGTAACACGACCTCTAATCTCTGGATGCTCTGCAATTTTTCATCCCCAGAGTGCAAATGGAACTCAACAAAAAACATTAGGGGTGTCTGGACACTTTGCTTGGAATAAACAACGATCTGCTCTTGAAATTCAAGGGTCTGTTTTCCTGAGCCTCACCTGAAAGCCAACTCCTATAAAGAAATTTAAGGACAGATGGTTTTTCAGTGGGGAAAACCCATGGTGGAGTCAAGGACACATAATAAGGACAATAAGTGATGCTAATGAGCAGTCGTTCACAGAAGGTCAGTAGATGGAAATTTAACAACTACCATGTCTGGCATGTTGTGCAGTGGTCAGGAACGTCATGTGTGCTTCTAGAGCTATTCTCAACCTTCTGAGCTCTTCCCGGTTCTCTGGACACTCCCGACAGATGTGCTGCACCTTCTCGTAAAGGGAGTGCAGATTCTCCACTTCTTTACTGAAAGCTGCAGTGACTGCCTCTGTGTTGGTGGGAGGCTTGGAGGTGCCATCACGCAACATCTTTAGATGCTTGGCCCAGTTCTGCAGGGCCTCTGTGAGGACCAGGCTCTGGTGGGAAGGGAGGGGGACAATGGTTCATCGCTGAAGTACTGCAGGACTTTGCACAACATGCGATCCTCACCCTCTCTTTGTCATCTTGGAGTTTTGTTATCTCAGAATCAAATGCTTCATTTTTAAGGTGGTGTTCTGTCACTTCCTGCTTCTTCTTCTCAATATCCTCCACAATGAAAGTCTTCTTCTGCTTTAGCTCCTTGAGGTTTTCATCCAAAGCGCTTAGTTGCTGAAAACACACGATTCCTTGTGAGAAAGCCTGAAAGGGGGTGTGTAGGCATGTAAATAGACCTGTCGGTTCCTGGCTCCCACCTTTTTCATCTTTGTGAGATTCCGTTTCTGAGCCTCGTGGGTGCGCTCCATTTCACACTTTCTGTTGTGTTTGATTTTGTCAGAGGTGTGCCACAGGACCAGGCGGCGCTCAGCGATGTTGCCCCACCGCTCTGCCAGTGCTTCACTCTCTTTCATCAGCTTCTCTCCTTCTTTAACCTGCTGGTTAAGTTGCGTCTGCGCCCCCACGTTGGATACACAGTAAAAAAAAAAAATGTCTTTTTCAGTTTTAGCTTCCATCTTAATCTAGTGGCACTAAAATCTGAAACAGGAGTAATTAAGGCAATTTGGTCTCATTCGGCCTGGAAACTAGATTCGCTTGATGTAAATGAGGCCATGTTTTGATCTCAGCATGTGTACATCTCAGTATCAAACCCTCCAACACAGACCGGTGAAAGCCAGGGTACACAACCTGCTGCTCATTGAAAATGAATCTGATCTGAGATAGACCTACCAGTCAAGGGCAAAATATAACAAAAGTCTCAGGATGGCCTCTGAGAGAAACAAAGGGGCTTTAGTTTTACTCTTACATCAGTTCTTTGCCACTGATAGAGATTGTTGTTCAAATAACTATGACAACACAACTATGGAGAACCTTACGTGGAAAGAAATGATAGATGTACATACTGTACCTCCTTTTTGCGCACCACCATCTTTAACTTCTGGAGTTCTTCGTTTTGCTTCTTTATTTCTGAGCGAGTCTCTTTCGCGAGTTGTATCTTTCTCTCCCACAACAACTTCTGCCATCTGTTTATTACAATACGAATATAATTAATAATCACTAAATAAAATGTTGCCCGTTGGCTGGTAACAAGAGAGTGAGAGAGAGACTTACTCAGACTCCATCAAACAGTTGCAAAGATTCTCTTTTTCCTCCTCAGTCCTGTTGTATTTCATTTGAATGCTGGCAGCCGCCTGCTCTGCTTCCTTTACATCAGAGTTAAAATATATTTTAAGGAGGAAAAACAGTTCAGCTGCAAAAAAAAGTAAACTGCAGGAATTCATCGCTGATCTGAAATCAGACTAATGTTTCCATAGGGGTGAGTCGGTCCTGTCGTCGCTATAAAACAGTCAAGAACACAGAAACATCAGCACCAAAATAATGATACCTTTATTCTCCCGAGGAAGTCCATCTCCATCATCATCTTCTTCTCCTCCAGCAGCATCCTCTGTTTCCCGTTGTCGTCTATCTGAATGTTGAGCTTCTGCAGGCTACGGGTGAGCGCCTTGGCTTTGTTCTGAAGCTGCTTCAGCTCACGGTTCTCAATGTCCATCAGACCTGGGGGGTTGACTATATTGTTGAGAGCAGCTCGTGCAGAAGGGTGCACAGTAACACATAGTTTCACTCCCAAAGGGGGTTATTTTGAATACCATCTAGACGCATTTTCTTCTTCTGCAGGGTGGTGTACTCTATCTGCAGTTTGTGCGTGACTTTGCTGGTGGCTTCATATTCCAGGGTCAGTCTCACGCGAGTCTCCTGCTTTGTTAACCAGAGCTGGGTGTGGTTCTTCATGGTTTCCTCCAGCTCCCTCCTCTGTTCCTTTAAATTAAGTATCTTGGTTTCGTATGGACTAAGGTCCTCATTCTGGACACGAAAGCAGGGAAATCATTGAATTCAATGGTTACAACAAATAGGAAGAAATACGTCCTATTTTTTTCTCACCCCAGTCCTGGCTGCAATCTCTGCCATCTTGTTCTTCATGTTTTGGATTGTCCGCTGGTTCTGCTCGATTTCTTTATTACGTGAACATATCTTAGACTCACATGATGTATTGTGCTTGGTTTTCTCTGCAATCTCCTTCTCCTGGTCCTCCAGGGTGATGTTCAGGGCATCCACATCTCTTGCAACTTTGATCTTCTTGTTTTCTACTGCAGCTATTTCATTCTCCAGCTGCAACAGCTGACACATCTACATGTGGCCCAGAGTCAAAACATGGGATAGTCATGAGTTTTGAGTATATCATGTCCGGGTCCATGTTTGGTCAGGTCATACCGGCACACTCTTAAGATTGTGATTTAAAAGTGACAGATGGATTGAGTGTTTAACAATGCACGGATGCAATACACAACAACACAAACAGTGTCTGACAAATGTCTAATCCCAATTTTTACCTTCTCGTTCTTGGTGTCAGTTAGTTTGCCAAAGAGCTGTTGGTAGTTCTTGGCAGTCCTGTTGTGGATAATCATCTGCTGCATTTGGGTCCTAATCTTACCCTCCAAATCTAATCGTAGCGCACTTTCTTTCTCCAGCTGCTTCCTATGATTGTTTAGTACAGACTGGGCAGCGCTGGCCTCCTGTAATGATGAAAGATTTGGAGAGATTGATGTATATTATAGAGTAAGAACAAATGTTCTTAGGTATGTTCTGACAACCTTCTTCAGATGAAGGAGAGTATTTTCTGCCTGCTTTATGGAGCCCTGATAAGAACTGTACTGGGCCAGCAGCACCTCTTCTTCATCCTTTTTCTTATTAATTGTCCTTTTGATGGCTTCACACTGTATTTGAGCCATCTGCAACTCCATAGTGAGCTTTTCATTCTTCTCCTGCATTTCATTGTTGGATTTCCTGTTCCTCTGAATCTCTCCATCCAAAAGATTCACTTCCTGCATTGCACCACTGGGGGAACACAGACAACAGTAGAAAAAATACCCCAACAAAAGAAGGTGTCTTTTTTGTTGAATGCCTTTTTCAATATTTTTAAATGATAGTTTACATTTGTTCTCCTCACCCATGCGTGATGTTTAAATATAAGTGTATTTGAACACACGAGTAATAAAATAAGGGATTCTGTCAATCTGAAGCAGCCTGGTTGGCTCGGGGGGCTCCTGAGACAGCTGACATTTGCTGACATGCAGCACATCGGGTGGTGGCAGAAGCAAAACTCGGGTCTGGAAGAACCTCAGGGAGGCCATGGAGGAAGACTACCAGTCAGCCTCAAAGAAATCCTGGCAAACAGTAGGAGGGGGAAGCAGTGCTCCACCAACACTGTTTACAGTGGAAGAGGGAGCTGTTGACCTCTGCTTGGTACGTTGTTGGGCAGTGGAAGGAATACTTTCTCAATCCTACTGCCACGCCTTCTGTAGAGGAAGCAGAGGCTAAGGAGCCAGAGATTGACTCATTCATCACTCAAAGTGAAGTCCAAGAGGCAGTTCAGAAGCTCCTCAGTGGTAAAATCTGCACTGATTACCTCAAATCTCTGGATGTTTGGCTGTCTTGACACGCCTGTGTAGCACTGTTTGGCAGTTGGCAACAGTACCTCTGGACTGGCAGACCAGGGTGGCGGCCAAGTGGAGGACTTTAAATACTTTGGGGACTTTTTCACAAGTGAGGGAAGTGTGAGATTGACAGGCGATTAATCCTGCAGCCACCGTATCGGTCTGTCATGGCAAAGAAGGAGCTTTGCAAAAAGGCAAAGCGCTTCCCACCCTTCCCTATGGTCATGAATATTTGGGTCATGCTTCCTCCACAGGGTGCTGGGGTGCTATCTTAGAGATGGGGTAAGGACCTCTGTCCCCCAGGAGGAACTGGGCATAGAACTGCTACCCATCTACATCAAGAGAAGCCAGCTGAGGTGGTTCGGGTATCTGTATTGAATGCGTCCTGGACAGGTCCCTCAGGAGATGTTCCAGGTGTGTCCCTCCAGGGGGAGACTCCAGGAAAGTCCCAGGCCACAACAGAGGGACTCTGTCATTCAGCTGGCCTGGTAACCTCTTGGGATCCTCCCAGAAGAGCTGGAGGACGTGTCCAGCTTCAAGTCTGGGTTTCCCTGCTTAGACTACCCAGTCCCAGATAAAGGGAGATGGATGGAGGCATACACAAGGAGCAGTGGGTTAATAATATTCTTAATCAGGCCGCCTTGTCCTCATACTTACCTCACAGCCTCTTGCATTGCATTACGCTTCTCAACAGTTTTTTCCATCATCTGCAGACTGTTTATCCATTGCTGCCGTATCCATTTATGCTGCAGAAGCATGTCCTCCAGGAGCATCTCAGCCTACAAATAACACAAAACATGTCATCACTGCTAGTTTGTCTCAAGAGGACCAGAAGTCCATCTATGAGGAAGGGCGCTGTACACCGTGCACCAGTAACACCAGTAAATGCTGGAATGCCAAGCAGGGCGAGACATTTCCCCTGCACATTGGAATGAAGGAGAACCCTTTCGACATTAGTCCGAATCCTTTCAGAAGCTGGTGTATATATTTGTCACTTACAGGGGTGAGAATTATCTGTCAAAACAGTTGGATTAATAAGCAAATCAACTTATTCTTGGTGATGTCCTTACCTCAGAACTGGTATTTTTGGCTCTCTCTTTCTTTTCTAATTGAGCAGTAATCTGAACTTCATACATCTTTATCTCCTCAATCACTCTCTCCAGTTCCTTTGTCAGATGCTCTACACACAGATCCTGATGACAGATGCAGATGTTCAACCAGTAACATTAAATCAATCCCAGTGTGGCTGTGTGTATGTCCAATATCAGCCTTGGCGTTACCTGCTGGGACTTCTGCTCCTCAGCTCTTTTCCTCTGAGTTCGAGTTTTCTGATTGATATTCTTCTTTGCTTTAACATCCCCATGCAGGGCTTCACTGTATTTTTGTGTGTAATGGAGCTTAACGTTTAGGTCATCTAGTTCTGCCAGCTTCTGGTTCACTGAAAAAGGAACAAAGACTTATTGTTTAATTAAAGCCCTTGCTTGATACAACTGCATTTGATCTTGTTTTATAGGTCAGCTAAGCTCATAAATATCCCACTCACACTCACCATCGTTTTCAAGTTTGTTCTTTTCGTGCTTCATCGAGTCATACTCTGTCTTAATTTTTACAAGCTTATCCTGAACTTTTAAGTGTTCTTCTCTAGCCTTCTCAGCAATAACAGTTAATTCTTCAAGTTGGGCCTTTTTACTGGAGAGGTCCTTCAAATTCTTCAACACATCAACTTGCAGCTCTTGAGAATGTCTTTCACGAACCTTCTTGATTGCTCTCTATGTAGGGACATACGAAAGGACATGTTCAGGGTTCAGGAGACAAATCTTCAAGGGTCTGTCAGCAAAATAGCTCAAAAAGCTATCAACGAAGTTTCCTTTAATCATAAAGCAACTAACCATGTTATGTAAACTTGTTTTACTACTATATGTATATACTATACAAATTGTGTAAATTACAGTCCATATTGTGACTGTAATTTACACAATTTGTATATTTGTGGAAATGACCTGCTTGGCTGAGGTCTGCGCCCTTACAAGCGGGCTTGGCGCCCTCTTGTGGTCTTCATGTTAAACTAATTTCCAGCCGATCCTGACCCTTTTGGTCAGTTTGTTGCTTTGAGGTCACGATAAGAGATCAAGAGAATCTCTGGTTTGTGCGTAGGGATTTACATCTGTTGCACTGTGCGTTGTTTTTTTGTTTGTACAGTTTGTCCCGTGTTTTAAAGCTGGCGTTTATGGTTTACAGCCGCAAATCCCGAGGACACAAATAAAGACGGAGACCAGGAAAAGCACAACACATACAAACCTTCTCTTCTATCTGCAGTTCTAACTTTTCCAGGTAATGTCTTAGTTGCTTCTTCATCCCTTCCTGGTATCTGAGCACCATGGGCTGCAAAGGGAGATGTTAGTGTAGTATTGCATTTTAAAATTAATTAAATCCTATCAGTCAGCACAATTCTAAATGCCAAGTAATGTAATGGTTAATTAGAATGTTTGAAGATATATATAACTTCACACACAATTACTGTTTTAAGATCAGTAGAATACATTTCTTGTTTATAATCAGTGCTTTTATAAATAGTGAAGAAAAAATAGCATACTGACATGATCAGTGTCCAGGAAAATCAATTCCTGCTCATCCTCCTCTTTCATTTTCTCTCTGTATTGAACTGAAACACAGAAAATAATTTCTATTGTTTGGCAGCAATTACAAAAGTAAGTATTAACAGTATCACTGAAAGGCACACAGGAAAGAGTTATAGTATATGGCATAAAACGAATTTACTGAAATTTCCTATGAAACTGTAAGATCATAACGTATTTATTTTTTATTGAAGATTCAAGATTTACTTTATTCATCCCCGAAGGGAAATTGGATTGTAATAGCAGCATAGACATAAACAATATATTAATCAAATCTACTGTAAAAAGTAAATAAAAATTCTGTAGCGAGAAAATGGTGCAATTCCGGTGCAATCCTTTCAAAATAAGTTTTGAGAAGCCTATTTCCTGATATCCTTATTTTCTAAATAATAATAATAATAATCTTGCAGCGAATTTTGAGGAAAAAGTAAGACTGATAAATATAAAACATTCGCTATCTTGTGCTAATTTACGCAAGTTAATTTACGCAAATGTTCTTAAAAATCCCAAAACGCCTTTTTGTGATTAATGTTGCTTTTTGTGTCACTGCAGTTGTTTTTGCAGATGTGTGAAGATAGAAACGCTAAAATGAAACACAACTATTTCTTATATTGATTTCAATCGAGGCAAATGTCGGTTAATTACTCACCCCGCGTCTGCTTTCGCCGAAAAACGCAAACTAAAGGTTGCCTAGCAACCGTACACTTCCGCTGGTCAGGAACCGAACAGATAGGTGTCTGATTATTTTACTAAATAAATGTTTCAAATGTTAGTTTCTTCTTTAAATATTGTTTTATTGATTCGAGCCCCTTTATTTGCAAGTAATATGCATTCATGAAATTACAGATGAGTAATTTGTTTTCATTGTTTTGACATGGTGCTATAACACCAAATATTGGCGCTCGATTAATTGGGGTCTTGGGGTTTATTTAACGTCTGCAACATATAACATTTTAAAGAATACCACTCTTTTACAAATGGTGTAGTTTTTAACATTGAAAATGCTGTGAGCTCAAATTCCAGAGGTGCTTTTTTGTGTGACATACCAGACCATTAGCTCCCCTATTGGGGCACCCTTGAGAAGGCAGCAGAGCACTCCTCCCCTTAAAAAAACAAGCTCTTTTACTATGAATCACCTGTTACAAACACACACACACACAGACACACACATACACACACACACCATCTCCCCAGCCTTTGGACTTTTTTCCTCTTTTTCACTCCTCCCTCACCTTCATTGCCTGTGTGCTTTCTGTTTTCCTACATTGGCTCGTTCTCATGAAACCTCCTTGGTATTTTTATGTTTCAGCCTTATGTCTTCAGGAAATGTAAGATAATCTAAATGCATACCTTAAAACTCTAGCCAGACTTTCCGAGACGGCCTAAAACACCTCACTGTATCTTGTTACTGTTGTTGCGCAAAAGTTGGTGGGGGGGGGGGGCATCCCTGTAAATTATACCGCTCCAAAAATAAAAATAAAAAACATTTAAATCACACATCCTTGATCCCTGTGAAAGAATCATTCCAATTCAAAACTTCGACTATATTGTGTAATTTAAATAAATTCAATAAAACAAAAGTGTGCTCCTCTACCCACTACAGCCTGGATTAGGAATCAGATTCAAAAGCATAGAGAAGGAATGAGCTGATCCAAAACTCTGTGGATTTCCTAAAGGTAATTCAGAATAGAAAGTGGAAAAATGAGTGTGTGTGTGTGTGTGTGTGTGTGTGTGTGTGTGTGTGTGTGTGTGTGTGTGTGTGTGTGTGTGTGTGTGTGTGTGTGTGTGTGTGTGTGACCTCCACATGCCTGTATACGATCCCTAAACCTGGAAAGGCTCTTGATGAGCCAAAGGTTGTTCTCCTGATGGATCTCCTCCAAGACCTGGATTATGGTATCACTCCACTACTGGACTGTCTGTGGTGCATATGTGGACCAGAACATCAATATCGTCATCCAGGAGCTGAGGTCACGCTCCAGCCACATGTGTCTGGACATTGTCGTCCACCGGAAAGAAGGCGCACTCTGGTGTGTGGAGCGTATCCTGGTACCTAACAGTAATCAGGGTACTTCTAACTAGCATTTGTCCACCTTATTTGTTTTTTACACCAGTGGCAACCTCTTCTTCCTCAGGAGGAGGAGGAGAGAGTTACAACAGAAGTAGTCAGGGGACGATATTAGCTCCTCACACCATGACGACGGGAGGATTTAAATAGATGGGCCCTGACTTTGTGTCCCCGATCACACCATTGCTGACAGCTTCCTGAGCTGGTTTCCTTTTCTAAATGGGGAGTCATGAATTGTGAGGTGGGAATCTGCAGGACAAAGATGATGAATGATGACTTCGCAAAACACTCTAAAGTAGTTTAGTTCCTTTTGAGATAAATCATTTATGTCCTCTCTGATGATGGGTTAGTGTCACACTCACTATACTTTAAGATTTATCTTGTCTTAACCACCTTTAAATTGTTCTCCCCGCTTCTAAAACTTCTCTAGCTTTATATATCCTCACAGTAACGAGAGTATTTATTTTTACCTTGTGAATCTAAGTGAGATGGAGGCTTCCCGAAAACAAAAGGTTTTCCCTTTCCCTTCGGTTTATTGAATCGGTTCGTTGTTGAATTCAACGGCCTGTAACTCATATTTTGTACTTTGAGACTATTTGGATTTCAGCAAACGTAACGATTGCTCTCAGAAACCATCAACATTTATCAAAAAGGAGCACCCACGTGTCAAGAATCCTCAGCTAAGATTGAAAAGCGATTGCGCATCTATCTGAACGCTGATCGTGGTATCCTGAAGGGTTTAACTGATTCCACAGATCATTTGTCAGCACTTGACACTGGAGCTCACATGAGAAACTATGGGCCATATTTGGCTGTGCAAAGCAGGAGACCAATCTTTAAACGCCTTCATATCACATTTCCCTCATCAAACGGAGCCTCTGTGTTAGGGCAGGTGTGGCTGAAAAGGGGAGAGAGCAGAGAGGAAGGCCGGCCCTCACATGAACGGCCCTTAAAAACAATAAACCTCCTTTCAAGATTGACTGGAAACATTCTGTCCAAGTGATCATTTTCTCATCATGGTTATGAGAAAATGAAGGGCAGCCCAGTCCACAGTCCACCTGAACGATGAAGCACTAAGAAAAATAGATTATTAAAGTGTGTGTGTGTTCGTTCTTTGGAACCATGGAGATAATGGGCAGAGACACAGGGTGCGCTCGCTCCCAGACAGCTGCTATTATCTTCTTATTTGCTAAAACCCACTTTACTTAGTCTGTTCAAGCAGAGGGAATTTTATTACCCCCACCTTTCCTTTTTCACCCTCCATGTGGCGGTCTCATTATTGGTGTCCGGCCCAGTTGAATGTATTTATTCAGGGTTTGAACTGTGGCACCCAAGGTGTGTCTCAGTGTGACTTGAAAGCGGTGGTTACATTTTAATTTTCACCCCATGAAACAAATACGCAGCTCTCCTGCGTTTGTTTTTGTTTTAATGAATGACTGCATTCATTCCAAGACTCCTACCAATCAGCAAAAAGACCCTGTGGTGAGACCACGCCCCTACAGAAATACCCTGGCTTTCTTGCACACCGATTGGTTAGATATGTGAAGGGGCGTGGTTTCCTGTTGGGGCAGAGTCTATAAATGCAAGTTAAGTCTTTTACTCTGGGGCTGAAAAAAATTAACTATAAGGAAGACAGACTTGGAAGAGACTGAGTCAGTGCTGAAATTATGTAAGAGAAACTCTGTGGATGAGAGTTTGCAGAGACTTTTGAAAGAAAGAAAAATATATATATATATACAGTATACTGTATATCACTTCTTCCAGCCATGGTATTTCTGGCCTACCTGATCGCATTGACAACAGTCATCATCACACAGGTAAGACAGACACTCAGCTGCGGTATACATGAATGCTTCCTACTTTGACACTCTTTCATGTGTCTATGAGAACATTTTAGTTTCCTTCGTTATCTTCTGAGCATAACCCCTTTTAAAATGTGTGTGAAACTTGAGTGCTGGTGTACTTGTGTAAACAAACTAGGTGTGAACATAAACACCTTTATCCTAGAATAAAGCTGAAAGTTGCATCGTGAAAGGCCATAAACATAAAATATTACCAAAGTAAGTGTAGCTGTGGTGAAAATTTTTTGAATTAACCATAGCAAAGTTTGGTCAAAATGAGGTGGGATCATCATTTCAGTGCTGTGTAGGCATATTCAGACAAACCCAGTCTTTCACAGAAGCTTTACTAGAAGCATGTCTAATCACGCCCTCCTGTTTTTATTACGCCAAACATGTTGATTCTTACCAACTGAAAGAGTTGGCTCTGCCGAGGAGGGATGACTCACAACAGGAGCCGGCAAGAGACTGGCACAAAAACTGAGCTGTCTACGATGGTTGACCTAGCAATGACCACACACACACACACACACACACTCTGCAGTGCTAGTGTCCATACAAGAACTGGAATACAAATGAAATAATATACAGCATTTTAATAGAAGTCCCTGAACTAGTACTATTCTTGTCTGTAGCTTAATTTCTAGTTACTTGCATGCTCCTTTCAGCCAAGTTTGCCATATGTCACATCATCAGATCCCTGTCTCTCCTCCCCTTCAGGTGATGGCTAGCTGCCCAGCAGTGTGTGAGTGCCCCACAGAGACTCTGAGTTGCCCTCCAGGTGTTAGCTTGGTGCCAGATGGATGTGGGTGCTGTAAGGTGTGTGCGGCACAGCTCAACCAGGACTGCAGCTCATTGAGACCCTGTGACCACCACAAAGGGCTGGAGTGTAACTATGGCAATGATGTGACTGTGGCCTGGGGCGTCTGTACAGGTAGGTCAGTGTAGAGGGAAAAGGTCTGTGGCTAGTATAGTAGCATACAACTCCAATTATTAAATCGTGTAACTTTACACATCTGAGAGGGGGTATTTTAATTTACAATAGCAGTAGTGGGGGTTCAGAGGTTAAAAAAAATACTCTGTATATCCATCTGCATCGCGCCAGTGCTGTCCCACTAACTATGAATAGCTGGTGACAAGGCGTCTGTCACTTCCTGACTGACATTTAAGTCTTATGGTCTTTTGTGAACTGCTTTCCTGTGTGGAAGTAAAGTCTGGAAACACTTGTTTCTGCTGTTACAATGAACACTATTACATTCTTCTTTTTTCATCACAAGCGTAGGAGAAGGAACTGTACTTCAAATTATAGTTATAATGTAAAATGTGTTTTTAGCTAACTCAGATGGACGCACATGCGAGTACAATGGCAGAATATACCAGAATGGTGAGACCTTCCAAGCTGGCTGTAAACATCAGTGCAGTTGCATTGATGGTGCAGTCGGCTGTGCCCCACTGTGTACCAACAAGCTACCGCCGGCCTCTCCTTCCTGCCCATACCCACAACTGACCAGGATTCCTGGACAGTGCTGTTTCAGTGTGGACTGCCACAAGGGCACCTGGCATCTCCCGCCTAAGTATCAGGTGTGCGTTGCATTGGTTTTCCATGATAAAAGATTTTTGTCCAGTGGATCCTGTACAGGATCCCACACAGTTGTGGAGTTGCCACTGGAAGGCAAAACCCAAGAAAACCTCACAATTAATCTTATCTCACACTCTAGGCACCTCCGACACGACATATGCCCAAGCCTGGGATCCAGCAGCTGGAAAACGGGCTGGACAGCAGCCACATGGAAGTCAAATCCAGTGGCTGGGAGGGTGAACGAGGATATAAACACCTATCAGGTGAGGCACGCTGGCTGCCGGAAATCCCTCACCAGTGAAATTAAATCACATTGTAACATGTGTACCATCAACAGGCACTAAAATGATGAAAATGATTGGCGATCATCCTCTGGGCACCACAGATGTGTTGGGTATTGGTTAGTGATTTCATGTGACATGATCCATCTGACAGTGTGGAACCACCTGAAGGACAGGAAGTGTCCAGTCCAGACCACTGAGTGGACCCAGTGCTCCCGCAGCTGTGGAATGGGCATTTCTTCTCGAATCACAAACAAGAACCCACAGTGCAAGTTGGAGAGGGAGACCAGAATCTGCACCATCCGGCCGTGCAACGGGATAACGTTCCCCTCCAAGGTGAAGTACAGATAACCTTAACGATTGCTGACAAGAAAAAAGGAGCTCTCCCACATTTTTCCATGCTTCTGGTTATGTATTTAAACAGCTGAAGCAGGAAATATCCAGTTGGTGCTAGGGTGAATGAAAAATCTGATGTTCTGGTCCTAAATAAATATTCTCTTGGTGCTAAAGCCAGCTATATCCAGAGTTTAAGGGCAGAGATTATCCCGGTGGTACTTTTCGGGAAGCTCTACATCCACATACTACTGTGCTGATTTACTCAGTGGTGTTTTGGTGGCAGGCAGGCGCCTTTTTAAATATAGTTCCCCACCCCCAGCATTCCTGCCAAGCAACTGTCTATAGCTAGGCCCTGTCTGTATGCTCAAGAGGCCAGGGAAACATTAAGTCTATATTGGGCCTCCTGTTGGACACTAAGTGCTTGTTACTGGGCTCTGATTCCTCAAGGCATTGGAGGTCATAAGATGTCAAACACTTTAAATGAAAAGGTCACTCAATATTTAAACAAATAGTTATGATGAGAGCAACCCTCTTTAACTTAAAGTTAATGTGGACCCTGGTTCCTTTATAGAGTTAAGAGCGAAAAGACTTTTTAGTAATTTATTAATAAAACCACTGTCTGGTGCTGTTGTCTTCTCTTTCACAGAGAGGGAAGAAGTGTTCCCAAATCCATCGCGTCCCAGAACCTGTATATTTGTCCTACGGCGAATGCCGGAGCGTCCGCCTGTACCGTCCTAGCCATTGTGGCACCTGCACGGACGGACGGTGCTGCTCACCGCGGCGCACGCGCACAGTGCCTGTGAGCTTTGTTTGCCCAGATGACGAGCGTTTCCAGAGGTCGGTCATGTTCATCCAATCGTGTAAATGCAGCAGCGACTGCAGCCACCTGAACGAAGTGGCACTCCCTCCACAGTACTGGATGTACGGAGATACACACATGTTCACAGACTAGTGGTGGCAATGTTCATTTTTAAATTACTTTAATATGATTAGGATAACTTTGTTGATGAAGTTAGAAGACTAGGGGCATTTGTTGTCACTTGGCTCCAGGTGGATGAAGACTACAGGCACCCTGCCAACAGGAGTCTAAAAGCCACCTTGGATCAAAACCCTAAGGGCAATCTCTATATTGTAGTATTTCTTTGACTGGAGGAGTGTTTACTCCTGACTACTCCTGTTCAAACAGAGACAGGGCTTAAATTAGAGTCCCAAACTTCCTCCACGGAGGACTGACTGCTGGATCAGGTGTTGAGGATTTCTCAAAAACAGTCAGATGAACTTGAGGAGCCAAGCAACAGAGCACTTTTATCAAATGTTCTGCCTTAAGACCGACCTCATGCAGGTGGTCCATTACGCACTGTGGCCATTGAAGTCAACTTTTTGCAGACATTTTGAAAACCTTTTTTTTTTTATAGAAAATATTTTTTTAAGAAAAACATTGAACTCTTGAGGGATATTTTTCAGTAGGGTAGAACATTTAAAAACAACAAGCATCCAACTAAGGACCAACTCTATCCATCTATCCAGACCCAGTCCTTGTGAGCCATAATCCAGTCGGGTTTTCTGTCCTAACAGTCAGCAAACAGGATAGTGGGATCATGGGATACCAGGGGCGAGCCTTGTCTAACTGGTAGGACAAAAAACCCAACTGGATTGCAGACTGCGCTGAGCCTGTCCTAGCTTCTTTTTGGAGAGATGTGGGTACATTGGTCCAGCTCGTCGCAGGTCCAACTCATTGCAGCTATGTCTTTAGACAAACCCCTAAGAGAAATTATATGAAAATGCTCTATCATCTGGATTAAAAGGTGAAATGTTTCTCTTTCTGGCTGCTGTAGTTCTAGTTCATCTGTTTGGATGAACCAGCTTTAAACGTTAATTTTCGTACAAGAAATTCAAGATTTAAGTTTGACTGGAACAGGTTCAAACTTATCTTTGTTCTGAAACTATGCTAGCATCCTCTGCATATGAGTAGATATCCAAAATTGCGGTATCATTGTACAACATCCAATAAATGTTGATTACCGTCAAAATTAAAAGCAATTATGTCTTTTGTGGTGTTTGGATTTGATGGACCCATTTTTTAATCGAAAGAAAAAACACTGTGTGCGTGTGTGTGTGTGTGTGTGTGTGTGTGTGTGTGTGTGTGTGTGTGTGTGTGTGTGAGAGAGTGTGTTCGTTGACAGGAGAGTGAGGCGGTAGAAGAGGTAGAGGGATTTGATGGAACCATTTTTTAATCGAAAGAAAAACACTCTGTATGTCTGTGATGTGTGTGTGTGTATCTTTCCAGTCCAGTTTGTCACAGACCATGGGCCAAAGGTTAAACTGAGACCATACATTTGATTTTGTTGGATGATGTGATTTTGAGGTTTCCGAATATGAGGCTTACATTTAATTCCGAGTCGGGCTTATAAGAGTATGAAACTGAGCCACTGGACCCGTCGATCAGCAGCCAGTTCCACAACTAGCCTGTCAGTTGCCTGCAAGAGAAGAAACATGGATCTCAATAAATAATGAACCTGAATGTTCTTAATGAACCTGAATGTTCCCAAGAACTGAAACACCCAATACAGGTGTCATTGGGAGAGGGCATCCAGGGCCAACATGGATGCATTTACTCATGTACAGGACATCATGTCTTCTTGTCCACTGTCCACCTAACCAAGAGAATCATCATCTGGAGCCAGCGACAAATGAAGAGCTGCTGTACATAACACAGTAAGTTGCTTTCTGAACAAAGCCCACTGGCTTAGCAATTTGGGGGATCAAAAATCAGTTATAATGGTCCCTCCAGAATAACTTTTTCATCTATTATGCAAACAGAAAGATGCTGGTTTCACACAATCTCTTCGGCAGAGGTAATAATTTGCATTGCCTTTAAGCGTGACTCGGTTTGTCAGCAATGACAACTTACTGTAGGAGGAGATCCTCCTCTGGCAGCTCAACTACATTGACGTCAAAGCGGTCCTGAACATCATTCAGGAACTTTGCATCCTTCTCATCTGACACAAAGGTGATCGCCAAGCCTTTGGTCCCGAATCTTCCAGCACGGGCCACCTGGGAAGGAACAAGACAATGACTTAAGACAGGCATTTAAAATTCTGTCAGTATCTTGCAATACTGACTCTGTGAAGGTATGTGTCAGAATCCTCTGGCATGTCATAGTTGAACACAATATTGACACGTTCAATGTCCATTCCTCGGCCAAACAGATTGGTGGTGACAAGGATCCGCTGCTGGAAGTTCTTAAACTGTTGGAACCGGGCTATCCTGTGGGGGACAGGGAAAAACAAGATTTTTCAAGGTAATCTATCTCTAAATTCCTATTTAAATGACTTCATACTCATGTTACTTTGAGTAATGCTGACAAGCAAGGAAAGAAAAACATTAGTACCGTTCCTCTTGTGCCATGCCTCTATGAATTGCAGTGGTAGGGAATTTTTGCTCTACCAGCAGCTGGGACAGAGCAATACAACGCTGCACTGTTTTCACAAAGATCAATACCTTAAAAAGAAAACAAAAATCACAATACAGAAAGAGTGAAAACAATATGGTCAGTTGTGTAATCAATTTCAGCCATACCTGATTGAACTCAAGAACATCAAGGAGGTCAAAAATCTTCCGGTTTTTCTCGACTTCTTTCACCTTGCAGTAATACTGCCGCATACCGTGTAGTATTAGCTTGGTTTCATCATCAACAAACACCTCCATGGGCTATCAAAGAGAAGCAAATTGTTATTCTCAAACTCCTGCACACCAAAACACTGTTGTAGAGTGTGCTAAATAAAACAACTTAGTACTTTCTCACACTTCAATTACTTCTTAAACAAGTGTGCCGTGCCTTGTTTTGCCTTTCTGCATGTACTAAAGATTCATAGACATCAAATCAAATGTAGCCAGCCTTCCTGTTTCTGGAGCAGTTTATGAAGGCTGACTGTCTGGTCCATGCTAAATGTGCTCAGGAGAGTCAGTTTCACCCTCTGATATGGCCACTTATGACACCAACAACCACAAGTGGGCAAAGCTTCGAGGGATTCAAGCAACAACCCCTACGGGCATCATAAATATCTTCACCGAACATGGGTAAAGGAAGCAAATTTCTACACTTGATATTGCTGCTGCTACACTCCAAGACTCAAGTATGGCGGATTCAATTTAAACATCAACTTTCTTGACAGTAACTCACGTCTTGCATGAACCTGCGGCAGACCGGACGGACTTCCTTGCTTAGAGTTGCACTGAACATCATCACCTGCTTCTCGTGGGGTGTCATTCGGAAAATATCCTGGACGTCTTTTCGCATGTCTAAATGAAAACAGTATTATGTAAATGAAAAAAATCTAATTACACAGATAGCATAGGATCATTGATTTTGCCTTTGTATGTTGAGTTCTTTTTGTTATTAATTGCCACTTCAATGGCAAATGTCTAGAATGAATAAAAGTCTAATAATATAACAAAAGAATAAACAATCACCATAGAGCAACTATAACATAATGAAGTTAAGTGTTGTTTTGCTTTGGACCAGTACTTACCTCGTTGCTCCAACATCTTATCACACTCATCAAGAACAAAGTGTTTGATGTTCTTCAATCTGAGGCTCTTCTGGAGGATAAGAGCGCGAATACGCCCGGGAGTTCCGACAATAATGTGAGGGCAGTTCTTTTTCAGGACCTCCTCATCCTTCCTGATGGCCAGGCCACCAAAGAACACAGACACCTTGACAGTGGGCATGTACTTGGAGAAACGCTCATACTCTTTGCTAATCTGGAAGGCCAGCTCTCGAGTGTGGCACATTACAAGGACAGAGACCTGGAGACATAGAGAATAAGGACAATTGGTGGATATCCACGATTTGCTTGTGTTTGCTACAGCTTTAACTTGGGTAAATAAAGAAAGCGTGGAGCAATTAAGGGCAAATATCTCACCTGACCATCCACTGGTTCAATCTGCTGCAGGGTTGCCAGCACAAACACTGCCGTCTTCCCCATACCCGACTTGGCCTGGCAAAGGATGTCCATGCCCAGTATAGCTTGGGGAATACACTCATGTTGCACTAGAAATAAAAACAAACCATATTTAAAAGTGTCTCTACATTACATTATGGCATCCTGCATCACTATGGTACAGTTGGGAAAGTCCTTAGGGCGTTAGTCACCTTCTGAAGGGTGCTCAAAACCGCATTCGACAATGGCCCGGAGCAACTCTGGTTTCAGGAGAAAGTCTCTGAACCCAGAACTGTGAATGGATACGTAGGACCCTTTAACCTCCTTCTTGTTCGCTGGGGTCCAACTCTCTGGAGCTTCCTGGGTCTCCTCATCTTCTTCATAATCCAGAAGCTCGTTGTCGATGTCTCTGTCATCCATCTGTGTGGAAAACACAATGATCTGTATCACAACATTCTGTGCAAACTCATTTCATTTCACTCAACTTTTGGCTTATTGTGTTATAGACAAACAGAACAGAGGCAATTTCTATAAGACTGCAATGGTAGGTAAGGCTCCCTAAAATGTAAAAAAATTAAATGTCTATAAAAGTTTGTTAACATTTCATTGACTAGAAATGCATTACAACGCATTTATCTCGAAGATGAGTTCATTCAGAACACTACAAAAGTCAACTGACTCAATGAATTTTGTTAACACCACCATACTTGAATGCATCGAATACATCAATGCATGAGCTCAATGCATTGAAACAGTCATTGGATAAATGGTACAAATTTGTCCCGCACCCAGACCCTCATTTTCTCTGGGGGTAAATGGATACTACTACTACTACTATATTAATATTATTTTGTTTGTTCAATCACTCATACTTTTGGCTAGGACTCACATCCCTCTACCAGCCATCACTGAAACAGACTTTAAGTCATCATTTGGTTACAGGTACGTGTTAAGACAGAAACACCTAATGTAACTGAATGCGGTAACATTTGAACACAAAATAGAAGTCATTTTATTCATGTTCATGTTAGCTCGCACAGCGTTTTGAAAGTGGATTACGAATTCGGCTACAAGAACAAAAAAAACACGGTACAGCAAATATAACACAAGCAATAAACAAAATAATATTTGTCATGCAGACAGCAATTTACCATTTATTAAAATCATTCTTACATAACTTACTTTACTCTTGGTCTGACTACTGATAGCCTGAAATATCCTCTGAAAATTGCTGAAGTGGCTCTTCCCAATATCTTAGGCTCCAAAGGAATATAAAGTGTGCATATGCATTCCTTTGGCTGTGATTGAAATGTATCTGTGCCAGTAGGATATAGTTGAAGGAAGGAGAAGTCAAGCAAGGTTACATATCATAGGTTGCTTTATGACCAAAGCCCCTTGGCTTTGATATTTGGAGGATCAAAGGTCACAGACCTTCAGATCCTTTGGTCAACTTTGCGAATTGATCATATTTCAGCCTGCCACCAGGTGTGTCCTGTCAGGTTCAGGTGGTGTTTGCAAACTGCTCGTTGCGCCAATAGGTAGTGTCATTGAACCTTAATCTGTAGGGCTTTCTCACAGTGCCCAAATGGTGCATGATCTACAGTATATTACTAGATTGTGCTGCATGCAGTTACACCTGTTGAATTAAGTGGATGTTCTTGCTCATGTGCTGCTGGAAAGGCTCTGGGTCATCATGCGGTTGTAATCATGTGATTGTTCTATTTTGCAGAGCAAGCAGGCCGCTGCAGAGGATGCCCCCCCCCCCCCCCCCCCCCACAAAATTACTTTGCTGAAAACGTCCAATACTCTTAAATTTGCAACAGTATTTTTTAATGTCTACGGAATTCATCTGGAAACCAAAGAGAAACTTTTGCTTCCATAGCCCAAAGCAACTGTTCCCAGCAGTGTCAAAATCTTAAGTGACCCCTCTGATAGGACTTTGGCCGACTCTAAATTTGGATCTGAACCTCAAGTTTCAGCTATTTTAGAAGCGTCTATCAGTAATCTCATGAGAAATTATGAAACATCCAGGAGCCTGCATTAGGAGTACACCTGCAGATTGTTCCCAGTTATCCATATTTATAACATTAAGAAGTTTTTTGACACGTGTAATTGAAGACAACACAAAGTGGCAGTCCTATGAATCCTATGTGTAAGGCTGTTTGATGGCCTCCTCTAACTTCACGCATATTTGTTGAAGTGTGTAGTCTGAGGTGGGAGTCAGTGCTAGCGATGATGCCAAGGAACTGAAGGCCAAAGTAAAAAAAAAAAAAGTTAGTAAAAAAAAAAGAACCACAAGTATTTCTGGCAATTGCGAGGCCATTGGCCTGACATCAGAGAGATGTTGGCTTAAAGAGCCCACAAATGAATGCTTTTTAAATGAAGGCTAAACAGGACTTTTATTTTAACATGTACAGTACATCAAAACATTGCTACTGAAATTCAAATAAATGTATCCAATGTGGTAATAGAATCTCTTTGCTTTTCAATTTATGAACTGAAGAGACATAACCCACGCACACACACACACACACACGCATGCACACGATGCTGGGTATTGGACACAGCAGTAAGATGGTCAACCCTTTTGTGGTCAGCAGCAGCAGTCAACAGTCCAGCTAACTGAGAACAACCCACCCCCCTTAAAGATTTTAACCCCAATATAGATCGTGTTGTATGCAGCGTTGGTGTGCTGCTGATAATAACCATGAGTTAATGAAGTTCCTCTCTTGCTTCAGAGCATGGCTACGTCAACAATAGTAGACTTTACGTCAAGATGACCAGATAGTTGTGCTGTGAATTCAGTTTATTATCAGTTTACCGTAATGTAGAAAGATCCACTTAATCTTTTAAGATAACCACAATCACTAGAATGGGACCGCACTCTTGCAAAAGGTAGTGAAAAAGGACAGGTATAATGAGAGGGCTTTCTTGGGAAACAGCTGCATGGATCTTACTTTGCGGGGATAAAAGACAATTCACAGTTTCAGCTGGAATGTTTAAAGTACCATCTGAACCCATCAGAATTAATGTTTCTTACTTTACAATGTACTGGAAATAGTCCACATTCAAGTGCAGTTGATTTCGGCCCCAGTGGCTATTTATTTATTGGAACATCAAGGATGATGCGAGATGAGTTAAATAGCCACTGGTGCCTGTTACCAAAAAAACCCCACATTTGATGCATTAAATGCCGGGTTAAATTCTTTTAACCAAATGCAGTCTTCAGGCAAATTAAAGCCATTTCTATTCTTCAGGTAGACAATGCTTCCACCTGGGGGTTCCACTGCATGGTAGGACACAAAATCTGGCATGAATCTGGCCCTTGAGGACTGGATTTGCCCATGACTGCCAGAATACTGTAGCAATTCCACATAATGTAACATTGGGGTGGACAAGCATTCAAAATATCAATGACAGGCATTATTTTGCAAGTTAAAACAATAACTTAATTTTTGTAGGGCTGTACTCAATGCAGCCAGTTGCTTCATTTTATGTTCTGATACTTGGGATGCAGTTATGATTAGAGGAACACAGATGGAAAGAGAACTATATAGGATATTTGCGTTGTGGTTCATAATAAGTGTAATAGTCCTGGTAAAATAAATGACTTGGAACTGGCCTCCCACCAGGTGTCTTAGCTCTCATCTTTCTGGCAACACGAGCATGATCAACATTTTGTCTCAAATGATTTCATATTTCGCAATTTGCGGGTCAGCGATTTGAACGTGTCTTTGATGCAAAAATAAAAATTAAAAAAAAGTACTTTTACTTGAGCAAATGTTCTCATAGTTCCATCGCGTGGGCAAATTACAAACAAAGAATACTGCTGTGTTGCTTAACAAAGGTAAAGAAAAATATGCAAAAATAATAATCCAAAGCATTAGTAAAATTTACAATAAAATTGGTCAATGCGTGTTATAAAAAAAAAAACTCTGGTGTGTGAGATACGTTCGACTTTTTTTTTTTTTTTTTACATTCGTGTTACCGTTGCTGGACCTGTTTTTTTCTGCTGCTGGTGTATTAATATATTTACTTGATAATTACCGGGAACATATGCTGCTATGGTTATTTTCTTTTGAAGTCAAATAAAAGAATTATATTGCAAGATAAACAAGTACGCACTAGGTCGTGTGGGAATTCTGTTTTATCAAAAGGTGGCAGTAGTGAGCACTCTGAACCGACTGCAGTCAATCCACGAAGAAGACGCTCGGCCCGGTACTCTCCAGCACGCACATTCACATCGGCGGGACGTACAATTTCACAGCAAACAAGGTAACGTAATGCAACGCATTTGGATCGTGTGTAAAACATAGTTTTATATAGTTTACTCTATTTATTAATTGTAGTATAAGATTTATTCACCCAACTGAATTAGTTAAAGCAAGCTCTTTGTATTATTCCTGCGAACACGCTGTCCGCGTTGCATTAGCTTCCTGTTCAATGACCTTTGCCACCCTATTTTCTTCTTCCTTATTTTTCACTGATTCATTTTGCTGCGTTCCCCGTCTAAAACCAGTGTCCTATTCGCGTTACCTAATAGCCGCGGAGCTGCTCGAATCTAGCCGAATTTGCAAACCTCTTTCGAAATGCTGCGCTAGCTAACGACGCTAGCTTGCACGAGCTGAATGAACAAGAATAAGATGGCGTCCATTTTGTATTCAAACGCTACCGCATTCGGTTAAATTAGCTGTTTCTGTCTCCAGGTGTGTCTGCAAAAATCAAATCACAGCTTCAACACCAGTCAAGGCAATTCGACACAATGGATTAATTCTTCTCTTAGACCGGTTTATTTTATTCTTTGTTGTGCTGGTCGATCCTGCGGCCTGCTACCAAAGGCTCCTTGAGCCTGACGAGTCGCTTCGCCTATTATTTTCCGCCAAACGTCTTTTTTGGTTTTTACAAACGTACTAATTAATTTCAATTCAGTTGTTTGTTACATTGTAGCGAGTTTTTAAATCGACTTGGGTTCTGTTCATATCGCGTTGCGCCAAAAAAAAGTTGTAATTGTTTGCGCGCAACCTTGCAATACAAATGATTGTGTTTTCCACACAGATGGCAGAAACCGACGTCGACAATGAGCTTCTGGATTATGAAGAAGATGAGGAGCCCCAGGGAGCACCAGAGAGTGGGACCCCAGCCAACAAGAAGGAGGTTAAAGGGTCCTACGTTTCCATTCACAGTTCTGGGTTCAGAGACTTTCTCCTGAAACCAGAGTTGCTCCGGGCCATTGTTGACTGCGGTTTTGAGCACCCTTCAGAAGGTGACTAACGCCCTAAGGACTTTCCCAACTGTACCACAGTGATGCAGGATGCCATATTGTAATGTAGAGACACTTTTAAACATGGTTTGTTTTTATTTCTAGTGCAACATGAGTGTATTCCCCAAGCTATACTGGGCATGGACATCCTTTGCCAGGCCAAGTCGGGTATGGGGAAGACGGCAGTGTTTGTGCTGGCAACCCTGCAGCAGATTGAACCAGTGGATGGTCAGGTGAGATATTTGCCCTTAATTGCTTCACATTTTCTTTATTTACCCAAGTTAAAGCTGTTGCAAACACAAGCAAATCGTGGATATCCACCAATTGTACTTATTCTCTATGTCTCCAGGTCTCTGTCCTTGTAATGTGCCACACTCGAGAGCTGGCCTTCCAGATTAGCAAAGAGTATGAGCGTTTCTCCAAGTACATGCCCACTGTCAAGGTGTCTGTGTTCTTTGGTGGCCTGACCATCAAGAAGGATGAGGAGGTCCTGAAAAAGAACTGCCCTCACATTATTGTCGGAACTCCCGGGCGTATTCGTGCTCTTATCCTCCAGAAGAGCCTCAGCTTGAAGAACATCAAACACTTTGTTCTTGATGAGTGCGATAAGATGCTGGAGCAACTTGGTAAGTACTGGTCCAAAGCAACCATCACTTAACTTCATTATGTTATAGTTGCTCTATGGAATTGTTTAAATGCTATTTAGTTTTCATTCATATGTTGTAGGATTGTTTATTATGGAACATATCCCACAAAGATAAAATTATTTGTCTCGCATGTGTCATTTATCACCGCTCCATATTTGCGTTTTTCTGCTCAGACATGCGAGGAGACGTCCAGGAAATTTTCCGAATGACACCCCACGAGAAGCAGGTGATGATGTTCAGTGCAACTCTAAGCAAGGAAGTCCGTCCGGTCTGCCGCAAGTTCATGCAAGACGTGAGTTACTGTCAAGAAAGTTGATGTCTAAATTGAATCCACCATACGTGAGTCTTGGAGTGTAGCAGCAGCAATAGCAAGTGTAGAAATTTGCTTCCTTTACCTGTTCGGTGAAGATAATTATGATGCCCGTAGGGGTTGTTGCTTGAATCCCTCGAAGCTTTGCCCACTTGTGGTTGTTGGTGTCATAAGTGGCCATATGAGAGGGTGAAACTGACTCTCCTGAGCACATTTAGCATGGACCGGACAGTCAGTGACCGGACTCTGCAGCAGTTCAGGAGAACAGCTGCTTCAGCAGTTACATTTCACTTGTGCAAAAATCTTTAATACACGCAGAAGGGCAAAACAAGGCGTGGCACTCTTGTATAAGGAGTATAAGTTTTCTTTTTTTCAGGGCGCTCTACAACTGTGTTGTGGTGTGCAGGAGTTTAATTCTAACAATTTGCTTCTCTTTGATAGCCCATGGAGGTGTTTGTTGATGATGAAACCAAGCTAACTCTACATGGGCTGCAGCAGTATTACTGCAAGTTGAAGGACAGCGAGAAAAACCGAAAGCTTTTTGACCTGCTTGATGTTCTTGAGTTCAATCAGGTATGTCTGATATTGGCTGCACACACTGTTGTTATACTTGTTTATTCCAGTTCTTTGCAGAAATAACAGGTTTACACACCTCTGTCCGTTGTGGATCTCTTTGTTTGCACTTTTTCAGTATTAAGACGTTTGGTTTGTTTTTAGGTGGTGATCTTTGTGAAAACAGTGCAGCGTTGTGTCGCTCTGTCCCAGCTGCTGGTGGAGCAGAACTTCCCTGCCATTGCAATTCATAGAGGCATGGCACAGGAGGAGAGGTACCACTGTTGTTTTTCCTTCTTTGCTTGTCAGCATTGCTTTAACATAATGTGATAAGTCATGTGCAGAGAAAGTTGGTGCAAGATGAACTTGAAAAATCTCGTTTTTCCTCGTCCCCCCTGCAGGTTATCCCGGTACCAGCAGTTTAAGGACTTCCAGCGGCGGATCCTTGTGGCCACCAATCTGTTTGGTCGAGGAATGGACATCGAGCGTGTCAATATTGTGTTCAACTACGACATGCCAGAGGATTCTGACACATACCTTCACAGAGTCAGTCTTGCTATAAAGCATTTTCATTCTGTTATATTTCTGCAAAAGTGTTGCGCAATACTGGCGGCATGCAGGCGTTTGATCCTGTGAAAGCCTGTTTTAAGTCATTGTGTTGCTTCCCAGGTGGCCCGTGCTGGAAGATTCGGGACCAAAGGCTTGGCCATCACCTTTGTTTCCGATGAGAACGACGCAAAGATCTTAAATGATGTTCAGGACCGCTTCGAAGTCAACGTCGCGGAGCTGCCAGAGGAGATTGATATCTCCTCTTACAGTAAGTTGTTGCTGATCAACTTAAGGATTCATATCATTTATGTGTGCTGGTTGAGTTTAAAACGTTTCTAATGTTAAAATACATGGCTACAATATTAAAAATTAAGCCACTGATGCTAATCAATCCATTACTATTGTCTGCTGGAGAATGTTAGCATTTAAGTGAATGAAAGGAGCCATATTGCAAACTTAATGGTGGTAGAGAGGTTCCACTGTTAACGAGATCTCAGAAATACCCTCAAAAAAACTAGTGGTTTAATGACAGGTGGCTGGAACCCAGAATCTAGAACAAATTCAAACAATTGATGCTCTTGAGGCCTCTGAATATGCGCTAATTTCTTTTTTCCCTTTCTTTTATTGCAGTTGAACAGTCCAGATGAGTGAAGAGTTGTTCCACGGAGGGATGAGCGTTCCACATTTTAGTTAATTAAAAAAAACAACCATACGTAAAAACTCCCCTTCCCCCCTATAATTGTTTGCATCCTGCTTTAGTGTTTGGTGTTTAGTGTCTCCTTTGTTAAAACCAGATATTTTGTTTTGGTTGAATAAAGTTTTTATACCGTATTTAATGGTTTAACCCTTGTGTTGTCTTCATATTTCTGTTTGTTGGTTCAATCAAATGTATCAAAATATCAATATTCCAAGTATAAACAGCATATAAGGTTAATTAGTCCCCGTTTTAATAAAAATGAAAAATAATGGGTTAATAAAAAGATGTGTGTAAAAATAGTTTGAGGTTTACGAATCAAGGTTTGTTATATATAATGCTGTTTGATCTTTAGGATGGTAATTTAGTATTAATATCTTAGTTTCCACCATACAAACATATATAGCAGAAAGTCGTTATACACCATGACTTTCTGCAGTCTCTGATATCTTTTATGCACTTGTGTGAGAACTATTCCTGCTGATCGCCCAATAAAGTGCAGAGGAAAGTCAGCAGGTGAGGCGGGCAGTACTCTGCCTCAACTCAAGGGGGCGTACGCCAGCTGGCAGGTGCTTTCTCGCTGCAGTGCAGGCTCATTTTAATAGGCAAACTTTATGAAAATGTATTAAAGCACCAGAATTTAAAGTTTGAAAAATAAATTAAATTAAAATTAAACTTGTGCTGCACTTTAATTTGTTTACAGTATATATGAATTTCTTAAAACACAAGATGGGTGCTTATTCATAGCTATAAAAGAAAGTTCTTTATAGGACAAATACAGTATGTTCCTGTGTATATGTTTGTGTCAATGTGACTACCTGCGCGTGTGCAGCTGATAATAACCGCGGGGGTGACGGAAGTTCCTCTCTTGCTTCAGAGAGCAAAGATTTCTCACTGACGACAAACTTCTCTTGTCCAAAAGATGTGCTGACTGATAGTTGCCCTGTGGGTGCAGCTTATCATCACTTTCATTCAGATAAGACCCTACTGATCTTCTAAGATAAGTACACTCACTCAAATGGGACCACAGCTAAGTTCCTGCTGAAATTGTTAAAAAAAAAAAAAGAAGCAGTTTTGTTACATGAAATAGAAGCTTTAATACCATTTTTGGTGCATGAAGAAAACAGTACCGGACAACACAAAAGTAGAAAAATAAGTTCAAACCTTTAAACTATACAAGCTAAAATACAGATACTTACATTCGCAAAACAAACATGTGTAGCTTTTACAAAAAAGAAATACATTTTGCAAAATACAAAATATATTGATGGTCTCAAAAAGTGCAGCCAAAATAATTATTTCTTTTTTTAAAAAAAAGCTTAAACTTCAAAACTAAGGCAATATGTTGCCTTAATTACCTTTCAATGAATGTGGAAACAGCAAAAGTAAAATCTATCACAGTGAGGCATATTTGTTATTCTTGATATCTATGAAATTGAACCAAATAAACATTATTTTACTGTAACTAAATTGTTCTCCAGGTTCGTAACAGTGTCTGGCTGGTTTTCTCCCATGAACCTGGAAGCTGTTTATCAATAGAAAATGGTGACAGTCACTTTTATTCTAGGGTAGTTTGACAGCAGTGCGCAGAATTTTACACGTGAATACTATATTTTAAAAGCGACAAATTGAGCATATCCGGACGAATAAGGTTTCACGGCAGTGCCAAAGCAGGGGGCCCCAGTACAAGCCGAGCGCACGTTCTCCTGAGCCACAAATGTCATCAATTTCACGAACAAATAAATAAGAATCAACAGCCGTGTAACCACTGGGGTGAGGAGCAGTTCCTCCTTTTTCCTGTTACATCACCGAGCACGTTGACCTTTTTTAATTAAAAAAAAACAAACTTGAAATATACAATCAAACATTTGCGTGTGCTCGGATTTCTCTCGCAAACATGCCCACTGGAGACGGAAATAATCGGTGGCTAAAAATACACACATTAAATTCAGCCCTGGCTCGCTGTGAAGTACACATTCATCATCTAATTTTACCTTAAGATAGCAATTCACTTCTTAGAAAAATAGCATAGCTCACTGGGAATATTAGGTACATTTTCAATAAGGTAAATAAAACGAGTTTGAGGTATCTTGTAGAATTCCTGACCCACCATGCAAATGAGGATACAGCAAGCGGCCTTGAGGGGTCAAGTCGTCCGTCCCTTTAGCTACCTTTTATCAACTGCTGCCAACTACGATGAATTTGGATGTCGTTATTTGACGTCTACTTTCTTTTGCACGCCGATACCAAACATGGCACAAGCACTCTTCCGTTGCCAGATGGGTGCTATGTCTCTAAATGTGCACTAAAACCAAAGTAAGGCTCTCTAAATTCATACCAACGTGAATAAATAGTTATCTGGAATGAGCCAAACCTCTGAACTACTTTACTTCCCCTTTGTTGGACAGCAAAAGGTGAACTTAAAGAATAAAATGCTTCATATTTGCGATTGTCCTGTGTGCTGCCTGCTCCGGGAAGCCTGATAGGACCAAAACAGCCCCAAACAAAAAGAAAATAGATCAGACAACAGAAAGAAGGTTCGTTACGAAGGCAGCAGGCTGCCATTTCGACAGTACGTACCTGTGACTGACTACTGGAAGGATTCGTACTGCTGAAGTCGGAGTATCTCTTCTTCTGGGACGTGCAGATACAGGACAGGAAGTGGGCGTACTCATCTCTTACCTGGGTTCAACCGAGCAAAACCCAAAAGAGAACACGCACATTGGTCAAGACTGTCGCCTGGCCTCAAAGATATCCAGTAGCTGAGCAGCGCTCATTTCTGTACCTGTTTAGACAGAAGGCAGTGCATGACAAAGACCAGAGCTCCCTGCAGGCTGTTGAGGATGGTGAAGATATAGGCGACAACGATGGCGTCCTTCTCAAAGAGGAAGGCTCCGAACACCCACATCAGACCCAAAATACACATCTGGGCTATAGCTGTCACTGTGAAAGCTCTGGGGAGGGAACAGAAGAGGGTAAGTGCAGAGATAAGACCGAGAACTGAAAGATACAGTTCATTTGTTTATCCCCGTGGGATCAGATGAGCAAAAAAGAAAGAGACGAGTCTCCCACAGGTCACATAATTCACACGTTTGAACAGGAGATCGTAATTCACGAAGAAGAAGGTTTTGGTTTTGTTCATTTGGCTCGTTCTTTGTGTGTGTCATCACGAGTTAAACAGGCCTGGGTTAAATGATCCCACCCCAACAACAGTCAACAGCCAACAAACCAGACTGACTTAATTTTGTGGAGGCTGGTGAGGTCTGGATTGAGGCTGGTGAACTTCTGGGCAAGCTTCCAGACGGTGATGATGAAGAAGAAGGCATTGAGGATGATGATGACACACACGGGGCCAAAGAAGCTCCAGATGAGACCTTCTTTGAGGGACAGCCAGCAGCTGGCGAGGAAGAAAGAAACCTGTGAATGACTTGTTAGTCTTTGCATCACGTTACAGATCCGGTTTGCCAACACCTACTAGTCCTTTGTGCCGTATTCTTCCGTTCTAACGCTGACCGATATGATGACAATAACGAGGGGCATCCCATAACCAGTGGCAAACAAGTAAAGGGGCCGGATTGTGGCATTGAAGACCTGAACCACCATGCGGTACAGCTGCACTCCTTCCAAGAACATCCACGCAAAGACAGCCAAGAAGAAGAAATGGAGCATCGCCGCGACGAACCTGCAGCCGCCCTGTCGGAAACACGGCGGAGACGTCGACATTTAGGCGAATCTGTCCAAAACAAGACTTCAACGGCCTTTGAAAACGCTGTTTACGCCCACTCTTACCACCGGCGACGTTTGCGAAATGCCAGCGAGGAAGAAGAGGTCAGCAAGGAAGAGGCAGATACACAGGTGCAGGTGGATGGTGGTGCGGGTCCCCTGAATGGAGCGGCAGAACTTAAAGGTCAGGATGGAGAGCACGAGACACAGCAGTGAGACGGCCAGCCCGATCCTGGTCACCAGCCGGAGCCCGAAGGTATGCTGGGGGGGGAAAAACCCGACAGCCTCTTAACCCTCTTCTGGGAAGTTTGAGGTTTCTGCTGCTGTGAACGTCTGAGAATTCGCCCGTACCGAATTGACGTTTACACTCACCTCCATTGGAGTAAGCGCCATCAGCACAGCAAAGCTGCTGAGATGGGAACAATTACACACCGTGTGTGTGGCGTTCGTGGACTCCTCGTGGCAACCGTTGGGGGACCAGGTGCCACTCTCGCTCCAGTAAGCGCAAGTATACGTCGCCGTAGACTCATTAATGTCCTGAGTAAAGTAAACACTTTCCTGAATGGACGTGTTCAATTTTTCAATTTTTGGTTCAATCATTGTGTTGCTTTTATTGGACAGTTTCCCCTTTTATAATCAACAGTAATTGCGTGATTAGCGTTAGCCAGCTGGTTGCGTTCAGTACGATCGCGAGACAAGCGGTCTTACCTTTAAGTGTCTGAGGGTGATTTGGACCGGGTGCCTCAGGTTCTCAGTCGACGGGTTGGAGACGACAACAGACACGACTCTCGAGAACACCTGAAAAACACGGTTCTCGCTGTCGTTGTCGCGTCTCCGGAGCTCCTCAAAGGAGCGCTCCAATGAAATGTCGAGGTTCTTGTAGCTCAACAATGCAGCCAGGGCAAAACCTGTCAAAGGGAAGGACACGTGGGGGTTTGATGGGGGTTTGCCCATTCACAGACTGACCTGGGGGACCAGAGGTTTACCGGGGTAGGATCCCGTCCCAGCTGCCGTCGCCCAGTCAGTAACCACTGTGGCGTTCTCTGTGGTCAGATGAATTGGCCCAGTGGGTCGCCTCGCTCCCCTCTGCACTGCAATTTCAGCCTCTACTTGATTGTTAAACATATTGGAAATGGCAGAATTCGTACAAGCGTGTTAAACTCTGGGAGGAGGACCTGTGGGAGGACACTGTTCTGACCTGGGGCCATTTACCTGTCTCAGTGGTGTCTAACTTGGTGCGGTTGTGCTTGAGCTGTGGCCCGATGAGCCTGACGGCGTTCTCCATCGTCGTGAGAAGGTGGCTCACACTTTGAGCGCTGCCCGGAGGACCGGAGGACAGGACGGACTCGATGGCCGTGAAAACCTTCTGTAAAGGCGACGAGATGTGGAAATGAGCCAAGCGGATTCAGAGAAAAAGGGGTTTCCGTGTCTGCTCCTCTGACCTCCAGCAACGTCTCCCCGTCACCTTTGACCTCGCCGCCAGCCTTCGACAGAATTAGACAGTTGTTTCTCATCATTGACGTGATGTCAACCAGACCTGGAAGTGGCTGAGAGGCAGACAGAAAGGGTCACATAGATCCTGATCCATATGATGGTGGCAGAACATCTAAACTCACAGGATGGGAGCTGCTCCCAGTGTTGAAGCCATCACAGTCCAGTTCTGCATGGGAGAGAACCAAAGATGGAGTTAGCGAGGGAGAGGGATCCCTCGCATGTCTCCGAAGCAGGTTGTTGTGCAACATGACGTGGGGCAGCTACTCCGAGATAAATAATTGCGTAATTATTACTAAAGAATAAACAAGCGACAAATAAAATGGATGCAAATGGATTTTCCTCGATCTAAAGCAGAGCCAAAAATGTCCTCACTCGAGCACGGGGTCCCTTGGTTTCCGTAATTTGTGAAGCCGTTTGAACACCTGCACCAGTAGCTCCCATCCGTGTTGTTGCAGACCCCTTGAGGTCCACAGAGGGCCACTTCTTTAGCTTCAGCCTCAGCACATTCATCTCGGTCTGTCGGCAGAGGACAAAAGCTATGAGCACTCGTGAAGGCAGAGCTAGTTAGTTAGCGTCCAATAATCCACAAACTCAGTCCGTCACGGCTGACAAAGTTAGCAAAGTCGACTTAGAGGAGCAGGAAGTCTCGACGGTGGGGGTCTGATACCGACGTTCTCACCTTCGCAGCTGCGACTTGTGCCATTTAAAACGTAGCCAAGATAGCAGTTGCACGTGAAGTTCCCAATCTGGTTTTTGCATGTTCCATGAGGACTGCAGGGGTTCTTATTTTCATCAATGCACTCGTTGTGATCTGAAAAGATGAGAGGTATAGTTCAAAAGACACACACACACACACACACACAAACACACACAGGAAGATATACACACACTTACCTTGGCACTGCCCATCATATGGTGCGAAGGTAGTTTTATTTAAGGTGTGTTTGTAACCAGGTTTACACGTGCAGTTATAACCGTCCCCCCTTATAAGACAACTTGTAGAGTTCTGGTCCTCACATTGTCCTAATGAACACATGTCCACCTCTGCAGGTAAGATGAAATAAAGCAAAGATCAGCAGCGGATGTTGATGGATTTGCTCGTCTCCGTGTTGTACGATTAATAAAAATGTCGAGCGGGGAGAGCAGCACATGAGAGGCAGAAAAAAAAGAAAAATAGATCATTACCAAGATTTTCATCATTTTCTGAGTTTTGTCCTTGGTGACAATCAATGACGCATTGTCCCAGCATACCCAGCAAACCTGTGAGGAGGGAAAGAAGTCCATTTAGTTTCAACTCAAAAGTTTCATTGCTACAACTGGAGTTTTCGCAATTGCTCACGTTATTTTTTATGCAACGAAAGTTGCGCAAACTCCTTTCAGGGTCACGTCCCAACTGATTCTACGGCGCCTTGAGAACGTGTGGGTTGGCTGTTAATATCAGCCTAAACCTGCAGCGTGTCTGAAAATCTCCGGAATTATTCATCACCTTATTTGCAACCGTCTCCTCCTGATCCTCGGTGAGCCGCAAGAATCCTTCATACCAAGAAAGTGCAGCTTTTTGTTTACGCACGGTTCTGGCAGACCACAACAGACGCGCGTGGACCACATTTCTCAACCTCTGTGTCGCACACAACAGCAGCTCAGCATCATGTCAGGTTGAGAAAACGTTCCCCTGACCCAGCGTAAAGGGTCCATTTGATCACCGCAGCCGAGGCGGGATGGGGGGAAGCATTGACCCTAAATGCCACAGTGTGACCTGTCCGGTTTTATGAGTAAATGACAAGAATAACGAGCTAAGGTGGCCCTGTGCTCGACTCACAGCTGTGCTTTCATTCATTTGGGAGCTCCGAATGGAAACGTGATCCACAAACCCAGATGTGCCACCCTCGTTTTTCTCAATTCAACAATTCAAGACCCGGTACAGATGAATTCATCACTCCCTGGTACAAAAAAAGACAGACTAGATATTCCATTATTCCATTATTCGATGTAAAAAGACAGCGTTGCAAAACGTACAACTCAAACTAAAGCAGCAACAAGTTTGCAAAAACCCTGGCAGATACTAAAAGGTGTGAAATCATGAACCATCAGTGTTACTTTCACAAGAACGTCAGTGTTATCACTTCATACATTATAATGAGATAGGCTAAATATAATAGTCCCAAACGGAGGCAGTTTTTTCCCCATTAAAGTATTTAACATATCTTCACTACAAATATAATATTCCGTGTGCTGGGACATTTATTTGTTTCTAACATTAAAAATGTCATGATATTTACAGTCACACAAAAAATGTAAGGTCAGGTGTAAATATTTAGCCAACTGGGTTCTGCTTGACATTAATGTAAATACAATAAATATAAGCGGCGGCGAGGAATGCGTGATTTTACTCTGTAGAGTTGTACGTGCACAGAACGTTGAATTAATTGGGAATTTTGTTTCATCTGTTTTTCAAGAATCGTCGCCGTTGTTTTAGAGACTGAAATCAAAGTAAATCAAAAGGAAAACTCTTAGTTTCCCGTGACTGAACTTATTTACTGGCTGCTTTCCAGATAAATGTTTTACAGTTTTGACTTCTTAACTTCCTCTTTGCTGAGGCGGTGACCTCATGGGTTCTGTTCTGACTTTCCACGGGCAGAAAGTGACAGTGACATGGCGCCAACAAATACACGTCTAACGAAAGGACAAAACCATTTATTTACATTTTTATAGTTTTATATTTTATATTTATATTCTATTTTTAATTTATTCTATTTTATTTCTTATTTTATTCTATTTTTATTATCTTTAATAGGTTTAATGGTGTGTAATGGTGGTGGGTAATTTTGTACAGCCCCTAAAGGGATCAATAAAGTACTCAATCTAAATCTAAATCTAAACCAAAAGGAAAGCAGCTGCGTTATCTGAACTTCCTCGTGTTCTCACCTCTTCTTTATTTTATTCTCAGAACTTTTGAAGCGCACACACACGCTTCTATTGGTAGACTTACCCAAAATAAGCAGCTCTTTACCAAATCCCATGTCAAAAACTGTATGACTGGTAGATCTTTGTGAATCTCCTTGGTGTCCTCCAATAAGACACGTGGGTCTGGTCCCAGAGAAATAACAGGCCCACAGTTACTCCGACTGAGCTTTCCCAAAAATAAAAGACAAAAATAAAAGATTTCAGATCAAAGGTCCAGAAAACCGCCAACCTTGGTTTGGAGGACGCTTCTCTGAGGGAGGACTAAGAATCAATCCTCAGCTTTCTCTCTCTCAGACTCTCAGGCTGCGTCCTCCCTCCCCCTCTGATTCACCACCCCTCTCCCCCGTCCTCCCTTCCACTGTATGTGTGTGTGCGTGTGTGTGTGTCCTTGACGTCACACTTTTGTGTTCTTTTCTGTCACTCTGAACTCTTTTTCTGACGCCGGCACCGTGTCGCCTGGCTCACACAAACCCCCTCCCCCTTTCTGTCTTGGACATCGTTCACGTTTCTCTTTACGCTCCATTAAGCTCCATTTCAGGAACTATTCACAAAGGCCAAAAAAAGAGGAGGGGGAAGCCAGACAAAAAGGTGGGGGTGCAATGACTAATGCCCAGTCCAGTCCAAAACAGCTGCAGCTCCCTGATTTTTCCAAGTAGGTGCTGTTAAATCCGTTCCCACTGTGGAACCCTCCCTCCCTCCCCTCCTTCCTCTTCCTCCAAGTTGATCCCTTCACCCACTTCCAGACACCCCCCCCCCCTACACACACACACACACACACACACAACAACAAGCAGGCTAGATTTGAATCCAATATCACAGATTAAATCCTCCACAAGACCACAGTGATGCGGCCATAAAACACCTCGTTTCAACCATCCAAACACATTGACAGCAGAAGTTAGCGTAAACTCATGCTGCCCTATGCAGACCGTTTACGGAAGCTAACGCCTGTGGTCTGTGTTGCAAACGTTTCTGCCACCGCTTGATGAGAGATAAAAAATACTGTATCACAATAACGTGTATGACTTAGGAGGGTGTGTGGTCTGACGTTACTGTCTTTCTCGGGGTAACAGTTTAACTTTTTTTTTTAAAAAAGGACAGAGATTGCAACAAAATAAGTTCATGTTTGGCCTTCAGAGCGAGCTATTTAATGATGCTAACAATTTGAACTGGCAGGGGCCCCCAAATCCAGACCTGGGGGCCAAAATCCAGCCAGGTTTTCCAACCTACCAGGTAGAAAACAAGTCAATACTCTGAGACAAAAAGGAGTTGTTCTGCTAAGCTAATGAGAAATGTCACGATCTTAATAACTCCCAACTTATAATGAGCTTATAATCAAAACGAATTTATCGTGAACTGCTGGATGGGTTTTTTGGGGTTTTTTTTTTGCATATCTTTACTTGGTGAGCGGAGATAATGAACTCTCTTGTTCTGTCCGTTTTATTTTGGGGGCTCTAATAATCCCATGGCCACAGTTATCGTTGCTGCATTTCAGTTATTTAACATCATATCCTGGAGTTTGTTGTGTAGCTCTTGTATAAGACGGTTGGTGGTGTGTTTGGCAGTTCAAGACTTGGCAAACGGTGGTTTCACACGTGCGTTTGACCGAAGTTGAAACGCGGCTGCTGCAGTGACGGAACGTGAGAGGTCGGATCTGTGATCGTGTTAGGCCAGAACAGAGCAGAACCACAACACACTTAACGCGTCTGAACATGCAGCTCCGTGTTTAAGCTGCGTGGGATGATTCGGGATGTGGGATGATGGCGCAGAACGTCGCTCTCCATCTTGTGTAAGAGGCTATGCGTCGTCGTTTATCGGAACACGCCTGGAGCAGCGGGCGGCAGGGAGGACCCAAATGCACCACGGCCACCACGGCCTCCAGAAAACAGGCACCCGACTGCCCCTGACTGTAATCGCCGCCTGTTCTCATGCTCTTTCTCCTCATTGGCAGTGAGGGAAAAGCTGGTTATCGTGACCTCTTTTTCCGCCCGTCACTCCCTCAGCGTCTCGCTGTCTTAATCTGCAGCATCATCTTGTTTCCCGTCAGATTTACTGCATGCAGACGGGAGCCAGACGCACAGAGATGATCGAGAACGAGGCGTGTCTGTTCCTGCCTGGGAGAGGCAACTGCAACTTTCTCCCTGCTTCCGAATGAAAGCTGCAATTATTGGATATCTGCTTGTTATGACCAGTAGTTCCCTAGAACCAGATCACTCATCAGGATGTTATTTACTCAGGCCTCACAGCCTGTCGGCGCACAGTTGGGAGTGGAACTGGCGGCCTATTTTTTTAAATGATCTACATGTGTGCAAGAGTCAAAATGACAACCTGGTGATGTTGCAGACAAAATGGCTGTGCTCAATTTGCAACTTTGCATATGTTGCACAGACTTCTCCATTGTATCTCTCACACACATACACACACACATATACACACACATGCTCACTTCCTGGATGGCCTACTGCTGCCAACAAGGAGCTCATTATTTAGGGGCGTCTGTGTGGCCTGGTTTTGTTTTGAGGGTTTTTTCGACTGGAGCCTCTGTTGTTACACAACGTGACCTAATCTTGACTCAACATCACAAGACAACACGATATTCGTCAGTTTACAGAAGCATCATTTTACAACCGATCAACTTCCCACAAATTGAGGACGTTTTCCTACAAATTAGAGGACTGTGTGTTATTACGAGCACACACACCCACGCCCACCTATATTTATCCTGGAGGCAGAGTATATATGGTTCATAATCACACAGTTGCAGTTATTCTTTACATCCTGACTCCCGGTTGGGCACTGAGACACACATGCTATGAACACAGCTAAAAAAAAAAAAGGTTCTGTATCATATTCTGTTAAATTTCAGCTTCGTCATCTTCTTTCTCTTCTTCTTTTCTCTCTCTCTCCTTGATTTCAACCCTCTCTCTCACCATTTTTGGCACTTAGCAACTCCCAAGAGTTTCGTTCTTCGTTCCTGCTGTAAGTGGATTCAACAGCCAGTTGTGAGGAGAGCATTTCTGTTTTCTTATAACATCATAACCAAAAACACCAGTATCTCTGCTAAGACTGATTCTTCCGGTTTGAACCTCAGAAAGAGAGTCACAAGTTTGACTGTGGTCCCTAACCCCAACGCTCTACGTCGCATAGTTTCCAACTAAGAACCGCTAACACCAACCAACATGAAACCTCAAGACCTTTCTTTTGATTCCGCAAATCTATGCATTTAGTATGAAGCAAGCAGGGGAAGCACACACACAGATGCAAGGAGAATGAGCACAGGATGTACCGCTTCTGCAATGTGTTTATGTCGCCCAGCAACAGCTGTGAGATACAGCTGCCTATACAGATGTCAGCACAGTTATCAGTATGTATGCATGGCCCAAACAACCCGTTCTTTTGTTTTTATTAGCATTTAGTGTGGCTATTTTCTTAACACAATCATTGTTATGGCATAATATATATGCACTAATGTTAAACCCCCTGTAGCTGTGTTAACGCATCCAAAAAAGTGTTCTTCAGGAACACTGTTGCATCTGTAGGTTTAAACGAGGCGTCTCAATTGCCCTCTGGCTGCAGTAATGGAATAAGCCCCTCCGGAATTAGAATGCAACATTCTCAACGTTCATTTTTTATAATGATGAAGAATGTTCTGATGCTAATTTAAGACAGGTACTAACACTTCCCTGCTGTTGTGTGGTTGTAACTCAGCCCAAAGGGGGAAAAGACATGGAAAAGTGATAAATTTAGCCCAGAGGAAATGAGTTATGCGCTTTATTTGTCATTTCATGCGCTTGTTCAGAGTCAGCCGACTCTGGCTGGGAGTGTCACATGATGGCGGAGCATCTAACTCAGAGTTTTGCTCCTTTGTGTTTTCCACTAGGTGGAAAAGTGCAAGGGTGAGATCATTCAGGCCTTCAAGAGGAGAGAGTGTAGTTGTCTTTAATGCTTTCATAAACATTCTGAATCCACACAAGGGTCCTGACATTTCACTCTGTGAAATGTCTTGAACGGCCGATTCACCCTGGGGTAGAGACAGTTCATGATGTCATCGTTACCTTAGAAAGCTGCTAAAGGATTTTAAATCTTAAAAGCTAAAATCAGAGGTAAGAAAGCAACATTGTCTTGAGTCCAAGGTTACAGCACTGTGCATGTTGAATGTTGACACTTGTTCATCTTGTACGTGTGACTTCCTATTTCACTGACACAGCCTCCCTACGGCTTGATAGGTGGTTGTTTTGCTGCCTATCCAGGTTCAGCTGGTGTAGACCACAGTCTTAACAACCAGTCCCACCTCATTCTTTCACCTTCCTCAGGAAGCTCTAATCTTTTCCAATGACCCGGTTGTCCCTTGTTAGTCCTGTGTTAGCACCACACAGGTCACAGCCACAAATGGCCAATACAGTAGCTCTAATGTTCTGCTCTGAGAATTGCTGTAAAATAACTGCGTGCAAGTGCCCAGAATGTCTTTTCTAGCAGGCATCTGCTGTGAGCCTCATTGTTTATCCGAGGCACCATTAGAGATCGTATGTGCATGTGCGGTTAATGCTGCACGTATACAACAGCCTGAACGGGCAGAGATGAGTCGGGTTAGACATGATGGCGCTGAGCTGTCTCTGTCAGCGGAAATGTTCATTAGAATTTAGAAATGTTTGTAAATGTGCCCTCTGGGAGATCCTCTAGGTCATATTTATACATATGGGGGTGGGGGTGACGTGACGGAGGGCAGATGTTTCCTCCACGGCTTTGACGACGATCGGGAGGTGGGAGGAATGGGGCAAAGGCAGGGTAAAACCCCCTTTTTTTCCACGGAGGGTGGACGCTTTCTTCACAAGGGAGGCTGCAGCCCCGTCGCAGCAGACGCTGCACAGCCTCGGGTCTGGCAGCCACACTGGAAATGGGAGCTCTTTTTTTTTACAACCGCAGCCGCCAACTCCAAATGTCAGGCGAACACCTAATTTGGCGAAAGCTGGTTTTAATGTTCCTGGAAACAGGCAACCTCAGGGTGCTGTTTACAATGGACTCCTGATTACCCAAGGAACTCAAAAAAAGGCAGAACATTAATCATTTTTATCCCTTAATTTAACCTCCTGACAGTCATCAAGAAAGGACATTACATATATGCCTTGCTGTATTTGTGTGTATTAGGTCCTACTAATCACATATAGTTGTGCGTGTGCGTGTGCGGATGTGTTTTAAAAAGACATTGTTGATGGTTTATTATGATAAAAGAAATTGTTCAGATTTTAATGGCCCTTATTACTGGAGTTGAAAAACACTGCCCTCTAGCGGCCGACACGTTAATAACAGTTCAGAGTTTTTTTTAAGTTCGTGTGAGCGTGTGTGTGTGTGTGCGTGTGTGCGTGCGTGTGTGTGTGGGTGTGAGTATGGGTGTGTGCGCCGGCGCGCATGGATTCTGCTTATTTGTTATCATATTCATTTATATTACTCTGTGCTTCAAAGTGAGGAATCTTGTCAAACTTTGTTTTGAGACCGAGGACATGACTGTAAAATCATTATGGGATGTAAAATGAAATTAAATGAAATTAAATGAAAGGAAAGGAAAGGAATGCCACGGTCTCCCAGAATCACGTGCAGAAAATCATTTTTAAGCAGAGACAAACTAAATTTGACTCTAATCATGAGCTGAAATCATCTGAGTTTCATCACTCCTGGACTGCTCTCTGGACTCCATTGAGGAGGTGGGTGAGAGGAGGATGTTGGCCAAGCTGACATCAACTATGGACACCCCCTCTCACCCTCTACACGAGACTGTGGGGGCCCTAAGCAGCTCCTTCAGCAGCAGACTGTTACACCCACGGTGTAAAAAGGAACGTTAGCGCAGGTCATTCATCCCAACTGCCCTCAGATTGTTCAACATTCACAACTCTTAATGTAGCACCTATAACCCAGGGTTGGCATATTTCTCTGCACTAACTAATCATCCTACCTCTGGAATGTCTTATTTGCACATCTTATTTGCACCTTCATTCTTCTTCATACTGTCTGACATTCCTTCTGTATATAATTTTTAATTTCTGTATATACTGTACAATGTACATAGTAATGTACATAATATAAGAGTCTTTTTCTTTTTTCTTTTAGTACTATACTGTACTGTACACCACGGGCTACCGCTGTACCGTGTAATTTCCCCGATGTGGGATCAATAAAGTTTATCCTTATCCTTATCACCAACCCTGTAAGATTTACTTGCTGATATATAAGAGGTGATCACATAATAACAACTGCGTTGATGTTCCGATGGATAGAATGGAAAGCAAGAATGGGTTTTATCCTAAATCTTTATTGGGCGTGTAACCGGGCGCCGACAGGCCTTTTCGACAGAGCATCTCAGCTTGTTTTCAACAGCTTGAGCAGATGACATGAAGGGAGGAAGATGGGCCACAGAGACATTCCAGAAGAACAGACTCCCACACAAACACTGGGGAAGGATGGTTCCTAGTTACAAAGAAACCTGAGATAACATCACCAGTGAAAACCCCGTCGACATCAAAATGTGTGAATCTGTTAAATATAACCGGACCTGTAAAGCTTCATCTCTGACTGGGTGAGGCTGCTAAAAAAGAACAAAATTAGAGTTTTGAGGTCCAAAGAACAGAGAGAGGTTAATTACAATCAAAAGAGGCAGTTATGGTCTGGACTTTCCCCCTTTTTGTGATCTTAAACTGCGACCGCCTCACCTCTCACGACCACTTTGGCCAGCGCCTCGCTGGTGCCGATGTGGTTGGTGGCCACGCATTTGTAGGTTCCGCTGTCGCTGGTTCTGAGGCGGGCTATCATCAGTTTTCCAGCCTTGGTGGTCTCCGTCCCTGCGGGCAGACTGGGTCGGCCCACGCGGCTCCACTCAAACTGGATGGGGTGGCTGCCGTGGGCCAGGCACTGCAGGACCAGGGCGTCTCCGGGCCGGAGCTTCACCTGGTCGGGCAGGGAGGTGGCGTACGGGGGGCCTGCGTGAGGGGGACAGAGGTTGTCTTTAGAGCGGTCGGAGGACGTCCAACCCCCGTTACTGTGTCCACCCGGCCCACTCACTCTCCACCTCCATCTGCGTGTACGCCTCGCTGTAGCCGTGCTCGTTGGTGGCGTTGCAGATGTACTGCCCCGAATCCTGCCGCCCCACGCCGGTCAGAGTCAAAACCCCATTGTCCACCGTGTGTTTCCACGGCAACGGGGCCCGGAGTTTGGACCAGGTGATGACGGGAGGAGGGGAGCCTGGAACAAACAAAAGAGAAGACAGAGGAGGCGGAATGGAAAATACCATCCTTTGGGAGTGCAGGGGACGATCTTACCGCTGGCCTGGCACGCCATCATGACGGTGTGTCCCTCCACCACCGTCATCTCCGTGGCGCTGACCGAAGCCACCGGGGCTCCAGGGCCCCCCTCCACAAAGAGTTCGACTTTGATCTCCGTCATCCCTTCGCTGTTTTCTGCCTGACAGATATAAACGCCAGCGTCTTCTGGGTGGACCACGGGCCACTGGGAAAAGAGGGCCACTGTTACACCCGCTGAGGCCTGGAACAGCGTCCTACATCCTTTGCCTATATTTGCACGTTATAATATATATACACCTGGATGATGTTGGCATCGTTCGCCTCTTTGGTGACCAGCTGCAGGGTGGAGCCTTGGCGTTTCCAGGTCATCTTGGGGCGCGGCCTCCCCGCGGCGCGACACTCCACGGACACGGGGTCGCCCATCCTGACTCGCAGGGGCCCTGCTGGTGTCAGCCGCACCTTGGGGGCGACTGTTGCAGAGAATTAAGGGATGTAAATCTCTCTGACATCCTCCACAGCAGCTAATTGTATCTTTGACATTTAATAGATATGAAAGAAACAGGAAATAAGGGTGTTAGAGCGGAACAGCCGTGTCCAGACTGAAAAGACCAAATAGTTATTTCTTATTAAATGATGAAATATTTGAAGCTCACATTTGACATTCAGCGCCGCGGTGGCGGATTTGCGGCCCGCAGCGGTTTGCACCGTGCAGCGGTACTGGCCCTGGTTCCCAGGCCGGGCGTTAGTGATGGTCAGCACGGACCCCCCGGGGCCAATTTTAACATTATCTATAAGCACACAAAAGTGGGTGAAAATTCTCAGATGCCCAATTTTTTCCGACTCGTGCACTTCTGACCTTGCAGCGCTTGGTTGTTGGTTCTTTTCCACTCCACTGGTTCCGCTGCATCACTGCCCACTTGGCACCGAAAGCTGACGGACTCCCCCTGGCGCACCGTGGCGGCCCGCGGCTCCACGGAGATGCCAGGCTGGCTCACAACTGTGCACGCAGAGATACGGGTCAGACAAGGGCCAAATGTGCTCGTCAATTTGCATATTTGGCACATTATTTAACTCATATCAGGCACAAATAATTCAGTGGTAATTAGCATTAGCGTTAGCAACCTTTCTGCCACTACATTTTCAATCAATTGAGGTCTGCTCACAACAGCAGTGGAACGCTAACAACAATAACGGCAACAAATAAGGAATTCAATCAATTTGTGCTTTTACAACAATCAAATTCTTCTTAATGAACTGTGAACGCGCTAATGAGCATGAGCACGTGCCAAGCGCAAGTCAGTGAACCTTCAGAGAAGACCAGAAATACAAACAGTCCTAAAGCAAACAGCAAGAGCAAATATCTGACCAGAGGGGAAGAAAATAGACAGAAAATAGGAATAAATCTGCCTTTAGATGGACCATGGCTTCGTTATTTTGGCCTCCGTGCAGGAAGGTGTTGATGTGTCTCAGCTTTTGTTATATTTAAATTTAAAATGAAAAGAAAGAGACACCGGGGTGAGTCTTTGAGGATTAAGCACATCTTTAAGTTCTTGGATATTTTCTTTGTTTCTGAGATGAAAAGCAATTAAGGGAAACTATGCAAAGCTGTAAAACCACCAGCGAATAATATTAATTACCTGAACATACTAGAAAACACAGTATCAGGAGTCCAGGTGAGAAATCCATGCTGAGCAGAGAGCAGTCCCACGTTCTGTCTCGTGAACAGATGCTTTAATCGTCTGAGCCCTGCACACGTTTGCCCTTTAACCCTCGGCTGTTTACCCCACTTCTATCATGCTCATCGGAGTCACAAGGTCCTCTCAGGCCATTGTTTTAGCTGATTTTAAGATGATAAGGTGCAATTAATTTCAGCCTCCCCTGATTTCCCAAATTACTAAAATATTGCAAAAAAAATAATCCACTTTAGTCCCAGTTTTTATATTCTTTTGATCTTTACCCTGATACCCTGATTCTGTGTTTTGGGTTTTATTATCATTATATATAAAGTATATTGAAGAATATTGTGATTATTAGGATCGTGTGTATTTGCCACAAAATAGTGTTGCAATTGTGTGCAAATAAAATACACATTTAAATTAATGGGGTCCTGTAGTAATTTGGAGGAATTGTGTCTTTTAAACTTGGTAAAGTTTTGGGTATTTTCCCTCCCATTTTTCTTGTAAGATACTCATACACGGGCACTGCTTCTCTTTTTTCCATTTTCTCCTGATCTTTGGATTTATTGATATTCACTATTGATGATTAACTCAAACAAGTTGAGCAAACATGAGTTTGCATGAATCCAGTCTACTAGAGGATCTGAGGAGAATCCTGTCTTCAACATATCAGGCACTAGACAGTTGTTTGAAGTCTTGAATTGAAGTTTAATTTATGTGTCCTGTGGAAGTTTTTGTGGCGGTAGTTTTAATATGTTGTGCATTCTTTTGTACATTTTCGCCCTACTTGTACACATTACATATTGTAACAGTTAAGTTGTTAATAGACCTATGTTTTCAGTGATGATGCGCGTAAGATAGGCGCAATGCTGCCACCTAGTGTTTACCTTTGGATTGACCCTAACAATGACGCATCCCCGCGGTGTTTTATGGGATTTGAAGTCAGAATGAAGTCAAAACTTCCGGCTTTGACAAGGAAAAACCAAGAAACTTCCACTTCTGACTGACAAGTTCTCTCTCGCCAACACACTTTACCGAAAATACAAGAAGGTGAACACAAACAAAGTAAGTGCGTATTTAATCAACTCATGTAAGAGAATATCTATAAGATAATTTTAATGACGAACCGGTGAAGGGTTTTTTTTCCCTCATGGAACAGTCGCTACTGTTTTCAGGTATGTTCTGCTTTCCATGGAACGTCAGGGAATACGATTTAAAGGCAAATGTCTGACGTAAATATAGGAAGATTTGGCTTTTATTTTCTTCTTTTTTAAATCCTTAATACAAATGTAACATTTAAACGAGTAAGTGTTTTAAGGACTCAGACTAGATGCCTCCTCATATTTTCCATGTGCTGACTAAATGGCTTCGTGCTCCTATAACAAGTTATACTAGCAGGAATAATTCTGTTTTTATTTTTTTTGCTTTAAGTCATGGTAGGTTTTCCCCCCACTAATTTCAGAAATATCTTCAACTGGGAACAATAGATGTATTTTTATACAATTACGATTTAGACGTGAACACTTTATAAATGTGTCGGACTTTTGCTGTAAACGTGTGTTTGCTGAAGTCTGAACATATATCATCATCATATCTTCATTTCCATGCATGTGGCTGGATCCTGAACAGTATCTTCTGTCCGTGCACTAACTCTGATAACATGACCACTTAAATCTAATCACTCTTGAACAACAAGGCTTTAGAATAGCACAAATTCATAAACTGAATAGGAGCCTGTTGTTAAGTTAAATTCTAATGATGAGAAACCGTCCTGACACACATGTCTGTGCCTCTTTCCTTGTTTACGCTGGTGTTGTTTGTGTCCTCAGATGTCTTTGATGGAGCGTGGGAGCGGCGTTCGTCCAGTTACGGCAGTGGCGTGGACCTCCAACGCCAGCACCTGCCCTAAAGATTTCATCATGGTAAGAACAAAGTGAATGGATTGAAACACTTTTCCGTGAACAATAAACCCGACTGTGAGTACCAGCAACCCCTGAGACTCATTTCCCTCGGCGGCAGCGTGCAGCGGTATTTAAGGAGCAAAAACAGTCTCGCCCTGTTGGGAACATTACACACGCCTGTTGTTGAAGGAGCAGGAAACCTCACTGAGGGCCTGTGAGGAGATGATGTAAACCTCTTCCAGAAATTTGGATAGAAAATCACTGTGTGCCGCTACTGGTGACATCTAGACAAAATGACCGTCGTCTAATTTAAAATGCGGTCATCGTGACCACATTTTAAAGTAGACAACAGTCCTTTTTCTTCCAAAGGGTCAGGTTTATTTTCCTGCCTCTGTAAACTGTAGCGTAGTACAAGCGTTGCCATTGATGGCTCCAGTTTATAGCGCGTTTTGAGTAAAGACTGAAATATATTGAGCTTTGAAACCGTACTTTCTGTCCAGGGGACCTCGTATAACTGTGATTCCTTAAACGTCAGGCATCAAGCCATAGTCTCTCTGTCCTTCAGATCAACGTCACGGAAGACGGAGCAGCGGCAAACTTCACGCGCAGCTTTGGGATGAAATCCGGATACTACCTTTGTTTCAGTAAGGTAAGAGAGAGGGAGAGACGGCTCGCGTTCGCCAGCAACCCTGCGCGTGTTTACGGTCTTCCCTGGGTGGAATCTCTCTCTTCTTCTCTTCCTCTGCAGGATTTAGCTTGCGGGATGGTAGTCGCAGATATTCAGCTTATTTCTGATAAGGAATCTATTCCTCATGGTTACTGCTACATAGCAGAGCACCTTGAACCAAGTGAGCACACACACTCACACACACAACATATCTCAAGTCAACTTTGTTCTGGTAGTATTAACATAACATTAGAGCCTCGCAGTCGGATAGGTGGTAACTTTTCTGTGCGTTTGTGTGTTCAGAGGCGACCGTCTCGAAGAAGAAGCGGTTGTGTGCGCGGCTCCTCCCAGTGGGCAGTGTGGACACAGCTGTGTTGGATATCAAACTGACAGCCAAAAGCAAAATGATGTTGCATCACCACACATATGTGGGGTTAGTAGCGCTTGCATAAACACACGTTCTGTTCTGTTCAACTCTCAATAGGTGGGTGTGTTGTTGTCCATAGAGACATCCATGGCTATGTGCTGTGGTGCAGAAAGGGCTACTTTTCCAGCCCTTTTCCTCAGGCAAAGCCCCGCAGCGTAAGCTTGGACTTCGGCAGACTGAGCCTGGACCAGCCGACTGCCCCTCAGCCCCTCAGACCCAGGTACCTCATGAATAAAGACGTGGTCATTAACTAAGATGCAAGGTTCTGTCTTCCACCCAACACGTGCGGCGTAGGTCAAGATTGGGGTTCATTTGGGTTGTTTTCTCCTCAGCAACCCTCCACCTCCTCCACTGCCCGCGAATAAACTCAGTCAGAGAAGACACACCCTCAAGAATAAGGACAACGGTGACAAACCTGCTGATGGCAGCATCCCCGGGATTAACGGTGGGTCAGCTATTTCTGTCTCTTCCTGGCAGCGCGTGTCAGCGACACAATCATCATTCGCTCACCTTTCTGCAGCTCTGGATGGAGTTCCTTTCAGCCTCCACCCCAAGTTTGACATGAGAGTAAACGCGACGGTAGGTCACACTCACGCTGTCACCGCTTGGCTGCCGTTTGGTTCCCTCCTCATAATTCCTCCGTTTCCCTCTCAGGCTCTGAATAATCCATTAAAAGACATTCACATTAAGTCTCTCCAAGACATTGAAAATGAGGTAAAGGATCAGTCACTCTCTGTTTCAGTGTTACGAACTGTGAGTCCTTACTAAATATAAGTGCACCTTTTCCCCCTTTTTTTTAGTATAATTACACTTTTGTTGTGGAGGAATCTGCTGCTAAGAGGATCAAACCGACTGTGTCAGCCGGAGGGGCTCCAGCGACTCAGTGATGGCTGATTATACGCTCTTTTTCGGGCAGGACGGTTGAAGAATGTCTGTCTCCATTTTTATAATTTGCCAAAGACCTTGTTGGTGGGACTGTCATGACCTGGGTTTATGTTGTCTATTTTTATACAAAGTCAGTCTTTGAAGATGTCGGAATGTGATAAAAATCATGGCCAGATATCCTGAAAATGTCTTTCTTTGTTACTTTGTTGCCCAAAATGTTGCATTAACAGGGGTTATATAGTTACTGACATGGTGATGACAGTAGAATCCGTCACAGGGTTGTGTTATTTGGGGGAGTTTCAATAATCGAGGTGTCGCCGTATGTGTCCGGCATTGTTTAATTTATAAAATTACTTTTTATTGCTGCAGTGATCCATAGAGTGAAGTTTCATTTCATTGAAATAACTAATAAACACTTTTTCCTCTTATATGTTTTAATGTGAATGTAGTTTTAAATGCCGCTGCGCGATTTGCAATCTGAACAATTTGAAATGTATTAGGACAAAGTTGCGCAGGATTTCTAGTCTTTATCATTTCATTACATTTTCCCTTCAACGGTTCAGAAGAGTTTAGATGATTGAAATTGATTTAGTGAATAATGAAAAACTGTGATCAATGTGTAGATGTTGGACAGCCCAAGGATGATGATTCCCCCATGAAAGGTCATCGTAATGACGTGAAAAGATGATGATGTGATGATTTTTCTCATTAAAACGGCAGAAATTAGAAATGAAAAGAGGTTTCACTCAAGAGAAGAGTGTTTGGTGTAAAGAGAAATCTAAGTCGGGGGACATTTGATAACCCTGCCCATTATTTATTCTTATTATACTCGAGTTTAAACGTTTCCATCCCGAGCTGACAGATGCTGTGCGGAGGCCGTGTTTGCCTCACCGGGGAGTCCGGGACTCGAACCTGTTTGTTCTGCTCGCCGGAAACCGGGTTATGATTCCAACCAGCTGTTTCCCGCCTCGCGCTGATCAGCTGCGCACACACACACATACTCGCCTTCATATCTTCGTGAGGACACGGTGACGTCATGCATGCCTGGCTCCCGACCTAAACCGTAAACAAAACAACTAAATGTCTGAACCAAAGTCCCGTTAACCGTCTTATGCGACCGCCTATTGAACCGAGGTTTTAAAAACCTGCGAAATTGTCCGTATTGTCCGAGTGGGGTCCTCGCTAGTGGCTAAAACAAAAACACGGAGGAGGCGGGGCAGCGCTCACACACGTAGTAGGCGGGGGGGAAGAACACACACACACACACACACGCACACTGGAGGGAACTCCATCAGCTGTGTGAAGGAACATAGACCCAACTTACTTTTTTTTAAAAATCCCTGTTTTTGAGATTACCGGAATATTTCCCCGCTGTGTTTTAGATGTGCGCCGCCGAGGATATCGCGTGCTCCCTCCGTTAAAGCGTGCAGCGGTTTTTTTTTTCCCGATCAAAGGCGCCGGTGGAGGAAGAAGAAAAAGCCAACACGGACCCGAGAAGGTGGCTCCGAAAGCATGGAATATTTCATGATGCCGACGGAGAAGCTCTCGTCCTTGCAGCAGTTCAAGAAGACGGAGAAGGATGTTATCGGGGGACTCTGCAGGTAGGCGATAAGGAATCGGCGATTATTGTTATTTTCGACCCCGCGTGTGGCCGCCGTGTGTGTGTACGCGTGTGTGCGTGATGCAGACGGACTCGACCTAGCGCGCTAGCCGTTAGCCTCGCTGCGACGTCTTGGCTGCAGGCGCATGGATGTTAAAACTAGCACCCCCGCGGCCAGCTGCTGCTGCCGGTGGTTCTGGGGGAGGGGGTCGGGCTAATTTTCATCTCCACTCCGCTAATCGACCGGGCGACGTGTTTGTAGCCGTAGCCCAGGAATATGTAAAGCAGCGAGGTGAAATCGATACATTTGCGTCCAGTTGTACGCCAACCACGTGGTAGAAACCTTCCCCCCCCGCCTAGCTGGTGTAAAATAGTTCCCGTGTTTGCGAAGGCGGATTGTGACACACGTCACTTTTTCCACCACCTGCTTGTTACTGTCGTTAATTTGTAGATTTATCAGACACAATAGCTCGCGGGTGGAGCGGCGGCTGTGGCTTATACGCGCACTTAGAGCAGGCACGCTTGTGTCCCGTGCTAAAGCTAGCTTAGCTGGCGCGTTGCCTTCAACGTCACATTCCAGCCTCTGTCCCGTTTTTGTGTTTGTTGTTGTCGTTTTACTCGTGTGCGACCGTGTTGGGCTTAAACGACGTCGTTTGGGACGTGGAGCGGCGGCCAGAACTCCGCTGCGTGTCAGAACTGGTGCTAGCTTTGCGATCCATGAAGAAAGCATTGTTCTCCATGTTGTCCGGGGGGGGGGGGGGTGCTTCCACCAGCGGCGTCACATTTCACTGCTGCTTCCGCGCAGACTGCGCCCCCTGGAGGCCGCGCCGGGGCACTGCAGCTGGTTTCAACGATTACTGTTGCACCGACGGTTGTTTTTTGCATTTACACCAAGTTTTTTTGTTTTTTAATTTACTGGAATAAAATCCCATCATAATAAATGGAGCACGTGTAGTTTCTGCCCACTTCTAAACGGATCCAGAAAACATATTTGTTTGGCGCAAGCCTGACCAACTGTTGCACCAGATTAACTGTGGCCACTCGTGCAGCACCTGTTGAAACAAACAGTGGTTGCTGTAAGAACTGTCTAGTTACTCTGCTAAATCATATGCAATAAACAGAGCTGATCTTGGCATGTGCAGAATCCAGCAAAATCAGAGCACGGAAACTGTCAGTTTTGGTCCTGTCCATCGGTGCAAGTGCGTTTATTTCATATAGGGGTCTTTTTGTGCACAGTTTTACCGGTGTAATTACTATAATGACGGCGCTGTTAAGATTATTGCAGTATAGATGCAGACATGCGTTTGAGGTTGGCGACACAAAGCAACGGGCACAAATTTACCCCCGAGTATGTATGACCTTGTTTTGCGACCATAACATTCAGTCTTGCATCTTAAGCGGCACCAAGTTCAAGCAAACTCCCTGACCTCCAGGGAGTTTGACTGAGGAATGTGGACAGGACATGACTGCTACCGGGTTGCTAGTTAAAGGTCCAAGAAAAAAAACTGTAAGCAGGAAAGAGGATTATTAGGGAAAAGATTAGAAGACTTGATTTTGATATATGGTGTTAGCTGTGTTAGCTAGCCAGAATTAGCTAATGACCCTCTCTCCTTCAACTCCTCCAGCCTGGCCAACATCCCCCTCAGTCCAGAGACAGCCCAGGACCAAGAGAGACGGATCCGCCGGGAGATCGCAAACAGCAACGAACGTCGGCGCATGCAGAGCATCAACGCAGGCTTCCAGTCCCTCAAAACACTACTGCCCCACACAGATGGAGAAAAACTCAGCAAGGTGCCGAGACCCCGCCGACAGACAAGATGCACTGTTGAGCTCGTGCTGTCCCGGTAAAATCGTTCAATTCTTCATCACTATTTCTGTTGGACTTGCAGGCAGCCATTTTGCAGCAGACTGCAGAGTACATCTTTACCTTGGAGCAGGAGAAGACTCAGCTCCTAGCACAGAACAACCAGCTGAAACGCTTCATCCAGGTCTGCGAGGCCTTCTTTTATTAATGTCATTCATTCCATAAACCACTCGAGACTTTATATAAATATGCTGTCATAAAACTCCCAACGGGGCCGTCGGTTTAGCAAAAATCAAGGGTATTTGTGTGTTTTCTTCAGGAGTTTAGCGGCTCATCGCCTAAGAGGAGGCGAGCGGAGGAGAAGGACGAAGGCATCGGTTCTCCGGACACGATGGAGGAGGAGAAGATGGAGGAGCTGCGGAGGGAAATCCTGGAGCTGCGGCAGCAACTGGACAAGGAGCGCTCGGCGCGCATGCAGGTGGAGGACCAGGTGAAAGAGCCGCTTCGTCCCCGGAGCCAACGTCGGCCGTTTTAAACCGGGTTGTCGCCTCAGGCCACAAACGCTCTTTGTCTGGGGGGTTAATGAGGAACAATCTCAGTCACGGGGGGGGGGGGTGTGTCAACAGGTGTGCCATTATGTCTGATAAACTCAGTTCCTGGATCGACCTGAATCGCAGGTGACGACAAACAGAAACTTAAACAGGTTGTGAAACAGGAGAGCAAACAGAGATGCGAGTTGTGGTATTTTACTTCCACATCTCTGGCAGGAACCAAACAGAATCTGGACTTTTTTCCCCCCCCTTCTCCACTCAAACAAAGGCCATTAAACGATTTGAAGCGAAACTCCGCTGGATCCTGTTTGTGCTCTTAAAGTAAACACGTGCGTGTGTCCGTGCACAGGTGCGCTCACTGGACACCCAGCTGCACCCAGACCGTCTAAAGGTGATCACCCAGCAGGTGGAGGAGGAGCAGGCGATGCTCCAAAGCCAGACGTTGCTACGGCTGCAGCAGGTCCACGCCGCCGACAGGCAGACGCACAGTCCGCAGGTCGGAGCCGCCGCCGGCCTTTAACATCTGCACGCCAGATCACCGCACGGTTAACTCAGCATCTGTTTCTGTCCACAGGTGCCGGCTCCCCCAGCCCCCACCCACCACCCCACCGTCATTGTTCCCGCGCCCGCACTTACCCAGCACTCCCACCACGTTACCGTGGTGACCATGAGCCCTTCCGTTTACACCAGCACCATGTCCACGTCCAGGCAGAACCTGGACACTATTGTGCAGGTAAAAGCACCTAAACTCTTCCGACTTTGCAGGGAATTGAGCAAAAAAATTCCGTATCGGCGGGGTGGAATTGAAGCGGCGTGTGGCGCCCTCTAGTGGCGCCTTAGTGAGCGGACAGGAAAGATGTTAAATTTGTCAGAGCAGGTTTGCAGGATTTATTGTCATTGAGGTGTTCTGAAAACCTCACCATGCCTCTGCTGTGTTGAAAGTAGTTCTGCCCCTCTTCATTCTGCCCCACATCCTGCTGGGTTTAACAGGGCAGCGTTGGTGTAGCCCTCTGGGTCCTGTAGTCCGAACCCTCTTTGCAACAGGCATCCCTCAGGACAGAGAATAATGTAGTAATAGTGCTTTTCTCATTTGGTCTGTGCCAAAATGGAAGGCCAGGATGAGGGAATCTGTCATATGGGCGTGTGAGATACAAGAGGAAGGCGTGTTTCCGCCCTGACTGAATCCCCCGGGGTGTTCTGCCGGCTCGGCGGACCACATATCTGTGTTTCTCTTGCACTGTGATTGAGGATTTCACCTTTTGATGATTCAGTATTTTCAGTATTGTGAGTTTTAAATATATCCCGTCGTTCACGGTCTAATTTCAGGCTATCCAGCACATCGAGCGCACTCAGGAGAGGAGAGCGAGCGCCGAGGAGGAGCAGAGACGGGCGGTCATCGTGAGCCCCGCCCACGTTGCCTCGGACACGGACACTGACACCGAGGGGGAGGACGGCGCGATGAACTGATTGACTCTGGCCCGCGACAAACACCTGAAGTTCACTGTAAGAGTCTCTCCGGGAGCTCAGCTACTTAACAAAATCCGTGTCCACACTCTTTAGTGCAGAGTTCAGCCTGCGTCCCTGCGGCGGGGGTCCAGTCAGAGCTGGCCTGCGGCAACTTGAAATTCTGAGGCTCTTCTTCTCGCTCTTTCACGTGTGTTTGTCTGTGCAAGTCGCAGTAGCAGCAGCCCGGCCAGCACTGGCGCCCCCTACCGAATCATTGGTGCCACAACACGATGGAGTCAGTCCAACAAAGGGTTGAATGTAAACACAACAGGAGCTCTTCTGCGTTCAAAAAGTGGCTCTTATGCTGCAGCTCTCGCGTCTTGTGTCCCGGACGACAACAGAAGCAATTCCTGCTCGAAGATATTCGGACCCGGTTGAAAAGCTCATTGGAAATAATGGTTTGAAATAATGGCTGATTTACTTGAAAAAGTAGTCGTGTATTTGAGCTAAATAAGCCCTTGAATATAAGCTGAACGATTTGCATTGACCCTCGTGTTCTTGTTATTATCATTTATTTTGCCCTCCCTTCAGGGTTACTGAGTATCAAAGCATGGCATTGAGATTAACACGTAGAAATGATCAGGTTGTGGCAGAGAAACCTGCAGGTGATTCCTTTTTAAAGAGCATATTCCAGGCTAGAGAGCCCCTAAAATCAATGTTTTTCTAAAAATGATTCTTCTTCACACACTATTGAGGCTTCCGGGGTCATTTTTCTGAGACTTTTAATTCCCAACGTGGGGGGAAAAAACGGGAAAACCAAAAGTGACGTAGGGAGAGGGAGGAAAACGGTGGATCTCGATCGGGTTCTGAGGCGGCGCTACGCGTGTGAGGACGCGAGCGCACCAGGACACGACTACGCTCGTATCGCCGGGATGATGATTATCACAGCTGATGCTGAAGTTCAGAAATATCAGCACAACCCCAAAGGCGCCCTGACGCTGGATAACTAACCACACTGATCCATGGCAGCGCCAAGTATAAAACTACTCCTCAGCACATGATATTGCCCCTCAAAAGCGTCACTTTTTCCTTTTAAATTTGAGTCTTATTGTCTTCTAAATCCTGACTTATCCCCATATCCATTGATAACCTGCAATATGCTCTTTACGGTGTTATTTTACTTCTGTCGGGGGGGCTGCTCTGAAAACAGGGCGCTATGTTCCAACATTCCGGCCCTCTGAATTAGAACCTTTCTGAGATTTGCATGCCTCTTTCGCCCAAAGACTTCACTTTCGCCCCGTAAATGGCTCATCGTTCTCTTTCTGCTCTTGGATTCCTGATCTCTGTGACTATGCACTAGAGTTGTTTTTCTATTTATGCAAATCCATCGACACCAGTTAGCTATGCACCGGTCCGAGGTGCGTAACAGTGTATTTATGGAACAAAGAATGTAATCTTTGGTGCTCTTTGTCAACCTGGTGCTCTGCTGACCAGCACGCATGTGAAATGTGACACGCGATTGGCAGGCGGTGGAATTTGGAGCAGGAGGTTTGATCGTCATTACCCGGGTTCACTGGGGGTCGCAGGTCGGGGGGTTCGGGAGCGGTGGCAACATGCAACATAAAGGGAGACCAAGCGTTACTATGACCACCAGATGGCTCCCTGAATCAAATGTGTCCACCTCCTGTTTGGATAGATTTCTTAAGAATTGGACCGGGAATTCCTGCATCCCGCCTCCGTCCTGTCAAACTCGATTTGATGTACTGATTTGATGCTGTAAACATTCCTTTCCTTTTGGTTTTGTCCATCTTTTGATCTCTTAGGTTCTGGTGCCAATTGAGCGCATGTTACTAATTCCTGCTTTCTTTGGTCTGAAGCCGGCTTTTGTTTTGACATTGTTGTGGTTTTCCTCTCTCCCTCTTGTCTCCCTTTTTTTTTTTTTTACACGTCTTGTGTTCCGTATGAAAACTGTCTCCACAGACGATTCACTAATCCTAGCAGTTTATGCCAAACTTGGTAAAAGCATTCATGATTTGGTGTTTTGTTCTGCTATTAAACCACCATTGCTTTGATTTTTGCTCAGCTGAAGTCCCAGAATCTGCGTTTTATTGTGTTACAGCACTGCTGTCCTTAGGTGGAGCGTTTGAAAAGAAGCACTTGCTGTTCTGTACTGCCTGAATCATTAATGAAAATGTCCTTTTGCCTTTTTTTCTTTGCCGTGGCTCGTTGTTTATGCTTCTGTCTTCATCTGTATTGTTTTTTACTTTTTTTTTTACATATATATTTGTGATTTATTTTTGTCTCCGTCAGTTCAGATCGAAAGAAGCCGTTATATTTTGTCTATAAAAACCTGGGTAAACTGGCCTTTGTAAAGATGGAAAAAAAAATAATAAAATTTGTACTTTTTTATGACATGTCTGCTTCCTGGCTGAATTATGTTGTGTCGTTCCACCAGGGGGCGCCAATGAGAAGCGTTCGATGTTCTCATCGCGCCATCTTACCTGAACAGTCACTATTAAATGATGGAATTTGCTTAAAACTACATCTGAGCTGTCTCACAGTGCTGGAATTCCAACTCAGCCAGTTTATTCCTGCTTCCACGGATCTACACCACTCGTGATTGGGGCAGGCAGCTGGTCTGACACACGATGGCTGATCTGGGTGCAGTTGCTGAGCGTCACCCACGTGCCCTTTCACCTTCAGTCCGTGCGCCGGGTATATATAGCTGCTGCGGGTGAGTGGAAGGCCCCTGGCAGCCAAAATGAAGTCTCTGCTGTCGGCGTGCTGCTTCTTCTCTGTGCTGGCTCTGTCCACCGCAGGTAAGCTGGAAGACCGCGATGGTTTGTTCCAAACATTCCAGTTTCATTTGCTTTTTCTCTACTCTGTGATCTGGGGTTTAGGGCTGACATGTTTAGTATTGATCCAGATTAGTATAATACGTAAGGGTGCATATTGGGTAGATGTTGAGCATATGTGGTCATATATTCAGAGACTGGACATTAAAGTGCCATCATGTCTGAAGTAAGATGGAATTACTTGAGGAGGTTTACATCCTAATAGCACCTTGGATAGTTTCCACTGCACTGTGGGGGCCTTGTGAACGCTGAAGTTGTTGTTACCCTTGTCTGTCCTTGCGCTGGTTTAATTCTGTCCTCTGCAGGTCCTCATAGTCAAATGTCAGGTGTCACTCAAAGCCGTGAGAGACTACTCCCCAAAAGGCTTCACTCGTATAAATCTCTCTATCGCTCTCAGACACGAACGCGGCTGCTCGTCTCTGTCCACAGAGCTGCTAATCTGTTCAGTCAGCAGGGTCCTCGTGAGGGGGGGGGGGGGTGTCCCGGCTATAAACAGCTGGAAAGCGAATGGAAATCGGATTGAGGGAGAAGAGCATTTGTAGCTCCGGCTCTGCCAGCCAAATGCAGACCCACGTTCACCGCAGTCTTTCACGCAGGTTCTCGTTCATCCAGGTCACAGAAGGTTCGGGGTCTTTAGCTTCACCAGGACGTTTGCACCTCTCATTTGAACTCCACAGCATCAACCACTGTTGTTTTCACCGCGTGCTGATCACACCAACCAAGATACTGAGTAACGGAAATGTGCACACAGAGGAATCACGTTTCTCTACACCTGCCAGGCCACTAGGGGGCAGTAAACGGATGCCAGCGGGTTTGTAGCTCCCTTATCAACGGTTGAGATTAATCAGTCATGCTTTATGGGTTACATTTGAGGACAGACTGTAGGAAGAGAGCACTGGTGCCATAACGGACATTGTTCCTCATCACTGAGGCACAGCCCGTTGGTGCCGGTCTCAGCAGAACTGCAGCCGGTTTGCAGGCCAGCCTGATGATCCCAGAGAGGAGAAACCAGGAGTGGATTATCCACCCCCATTTTTTACCCTCTGACTCAGCGTGGTGGGACTATTTCCATCTCAAAAGGGAATCATGCAGCAGTTGTCTCATTCCGTCCCCATGACCTCTGCCGAGGCCATAATGTGCATTTTAGTGAGCTGTTGGACTGTTTTGGCTCTAAAGTTCTGCTAATATTGGAGCTTCTTGCTCCTCTCAGTTGGCAAAAGTTCCAGAGCAGAAGAGACGACTTTCTTTTTCCACTATCCTGCGGTGAGGCCGTAACGTAGCCCACCATAACATCTCGTTTTGACATTTGTAGACAAAAAAGATTCTAAAAACCCATAAAAAGTCAGCCTCGATTGCAGACCCCTTTAGGAACCAGTTAAGCTGGCCTCACCATTTCACCTGGCACATGCAGGGTGTGAAGAACAAAATATCATGCTCAGCAAGAGTGACGGACATTTTACAAATTACGCTTTTACAAATTTGAGTGGAGCTTAAAAATAAGAACGCTTCCATTCAGGTGCCAGAGGTGACAAACTGCATCATGAGAACAAAATCGTTTGGTTATTCAGGATGTATGAAGAGGAGGATGGCTTACAGTGCCGAAAAAGGAAAGTGCACGAGGTACTGCTGCAGAACTTTGGGGTAGAAATATTATAGCAGGCAAGTAGTGTGTATGGGGGTTTTATTTGGGGTTTTCTTTTTTCTTACATTTGTCAAGGAAATGGCCTCAAATGAAGAGTTGTAAGTGAGAGAAAGCTACAATTCTCAGGAATCTTAAACTATTTCACCTCATTTTACATTTCACATGCCATTTTCATCAGAATTATGGGATTTTTAGTCAGAGTTCAACGTTACCTGAAACCCGCGATCTCGGGCCTCTGTCTCCCCCTTGTGGCGGTTTCTGGACACCGTCGCGGTAAATGTCGCTGGTCTGAAGTAGGCGGATCATCCCGAGCTGCTTGCAAGGCCCCAGTTTTGAACTATCACCCCTCACCCAGGTTTTTCCACAGCTGCCTGGATGCACTAGAAACGACCACAATTGGGCTCCAATGTTGGCTGGTCAGGATACAACTGTAGCTGTTTAAGAATGATCATTAAATTGTGGTGTTTGTTCTATTTCTCCCCAGCATTAGCATATTCTCCTCGGTGTGGCAGCGGTCCATGGGCCCCACCAGCACGTAAAGCCAGTGACAGCTGCCTACAGATATTAATCTTTCTCCTACATGCTAACCCCAGCTTGTAACATGACCTGCGGACATGCCTTTAGCCATCTGATCGCCTCCCCAGCACCATTGTGCATTCCGAACTCTTAAAGCCTCACAGGCGGTTATATTTACATGGAGGTCACGGCCTTGTCCTCACCGTCTTTAATGAAGAGTATCTAATATAACGGACATATGTTGCGTAATACAGAGGAAGTCCCAAGGTTCAGCTGATTCTCTTGAATCCATATTGAAATTCCAGCAGCTGTTGGAAAAAAAATGGCTCCATCGTTGTGCCTTCTCTAATTGATGGAGTTCTCAGTAAATCCAACTGTCTGTGTGTGTTTTCTTCGCTCAGACGTCCTCACAGGGTCCAGCACCGACGAGGAGCCCCTGCTGCATCTGCAGCTCCAGCAGCCAGAAGAGAAGCTGTTCTCCTGTGGATGCGACGGCGCCGAGGGCCACGGCAGCCAGAGCTCCTCCAACGACACACCGGGCCCAGAGAGGAGCGTGTGCCAGCCCTGCAGCCCAGGAAAGGAGGGGGAGGATACGGGCCGTCTGGAGGAGGACAGCAGGGGGGAAGAGCTGAAGAAGGAGGGAGAGGAAGAAGAGGCTGGAGAGGAGGAACCTGCTGCTGAAGGTGCTCGAGAAGAACCAGAGGAAGATGGTGTCATCTCAGTCCAAGAGTCCAAACCAGAGCCAGAGGAGACCCAAGAAGCAGAGCTCCAACCAGAGCCAGAAGTGACACAAGAACCAGAGGAGACCGAAGAAGCAGAGCTCCAACCAGAGCCAGAAGTGACACAAGAACCAGAACCAGAGGAGACCGAAGAAGCAGAGCTCCAACCAGAGCCAGAAGTGACACAAGAACCAGAACCAGAGGAGACCGAAGAAGCAGAGCTCCAACCAGAGCCAGAAGTGACACAAGAACCAGAACCAGAGGAGACCGAAGAAGCAGAGCTCCAACCAGAGCCAGAAGTGACACAAGAACCAGAACCAGAGCTCAAACCAGAGCCAGCGGAGATAATAGAACCAGAACCAGAGGAGACCCAAGAACCAGACCTCCAACCAGAGCCAGAAGTGACACAAGAACCAGAACCAGAGCTCCAAGCAGAGCCAGAGAAGATAATAGAACCAAGACCAGGGGAGACACAAAAACCAGAGCCCGAAACGGAACCAGAGGTGTCTGTGGATGATGTTAAAGTGGAGGAACCCAAACAGTCGCCCCCCAGAGGTAGAGTAAAAAACTCACCTTCTTGTTTTTCAGTGGGTCCGTTCACCTCCAGAGATGTGAGATTGAGGAGGGGAGGAGCCAGAAGAGGTTCTGACTGGGTCCACTTTCCATTTTATGAAAGGTTAACAGGTGAACATGTCAAAGAAAACTCAGAGTACTGAGGAGAGATCCAGCAATACCTCATATTACACTGTTTACCGGAACCATCAGGTAACTAGAAATGGGTTCATGCACATCCCATAGGAGCGGATTCATGCCCATATTACGTGGATTCACCTCTGAATGGACACTTTCATTTGGAATTAGGTTCAACCTGCAGAAAAAGCCCAACTATAGCAAGCAGACGACCAGAATAGACCGATGGATAATCCAACCTTCGACCACTCGACGTCTTTTATTTAGGATCGTTTGTATGTGAAAGAATGATTAATCTTAATGGACATTTTTCATGTTGTGCTGCCACTTATTGGCCAAAATAGTGGAGAGAGCCATCAGGTTGAAGCTAAGGTTCATCATGTTAATCATATGGCTGTTTAAAATGAAACTGTGCGTGTCAAATGCATCCAAACGTGGACAAATAGCAACATTTCAAATCCATTTCGACTGTTTTCTCTCTATAACGGCACATTTTAGCATAGAGAACTGACGGGACGCAGCGTTTGTGTGGCTGAAGCGGCACATTAGCTTATACGAGGATGGCGGATCTTAAGAGATGTTTAAACGTTTGACTCTGCCTATCAGAAGCCGCCGGCCCGGTGCGCAGGGACCGCTCCCACATCGAGGACACGCTGCGGCTGTCTGCAGCTGAGCCTTCAGCGGAGTTCACAGGTGAGGAAGCAGCACCGGCGAACACGCTTGCGCCGCTTCAGGAGACACGACTGATGAGCATCTCTGCATCTCTTCGTCTGTTCCTTCACACGCAAAGAAAAAAAAAAAGCCTGCGGATTGTTTACAACCGCGCTGTCAACGGGAAAGAAAAGCAGCTGTGTTTGCGTGTGACTGAAAGGAAGTTTTGGAGCTGGAATTATTCAGCAAATTGCTTCATGATGTGAAGGTCCTGAGGCTGTGTGTGTGTGTGTGTGTGTGTGTGTGTGTGTGTGTGTGTGTGTGTGTGTTGAACTAGGAGATGGACCTAGCGCACAGCCCTCCTCATCCTAAAAGCACCTCTGTTCTCTTGAGTAAAACGGATGTTTACAGAGCAGATCTGCTCTCTTGATCACCTCGGTCGGGTTAAAAATAAACCCCGCGAGGCCGTTTGCCATTTAAATAAAGATTGAATTGAATTTACCCCGAAGCCGCCGTCCTAAAGTGTGCCATCGTAACTGTGCCTCTGCCTCTCTGTCCAGCTGCCATAAAGAAGCTTTTGAACATCTACCACACAGCCATCAGGCCAGTGGAGCAGGCCTTCAAGTACAACGAGCTCAGGCAGCATGAAGTCACAGGTAAAACAGCCCAAATGTGCTCACACAAGAACCAAACCTGTGTGACACCTTCACGTTAAAATGCGTTCTGATTATTAGTATTTAAGCTTTTTCTGTGTGCTGAAGTTAGCCTCTCTCTCTCTTTTCTACACGCACATACACACATCATAGAGCAAAGAGTGCGCTGGGGGAAGAAATAGTTGCACAAACAGTAAACAAGGTCTTAATTAAGAAAAAGGAATAAGAGCCAGAAGTGGAGAATCTTCAAACCAGGCGGTCAGAGAAGCACAAGAAAGACTCTGTCTGTTAAAGATTAAAGGATAATCGTGGGACAGACCTCCCACAAATTTGTTCCAGGGAGCTTTTAGCCTGGAAGAATGATTTACGCTGACCACTAAAGTGGGAAGACCTGCAGACCTGGGTCTGGTGTCCCCGGACACCTGGTGGCGAGGAGTGGCAGTGCACCGAGTTGTTCGCTTTAAAGACGTTGCCGTACTGCTCAGTGTGTTTGGAACCCAGCAACTACAATCTATTTTAAGAGATTTTGACTATCTTTCCCAACTTGTGCAGATGGGGAAATCACCTCCAAGCCCATGGTTTTGTTTTTGGGCCCGTGGAGTGTTGGTAAATCCTCCATGATTAACTACCTGCTGGGACTGGATGGAACCTCACAGCAACTTTACACAGGTAAAAACCTGTTCTGCTTACAAGCGCACACAACATCCTGTTCTAATACCAAAGTGCATGTGGTTCTTTGGCATTATTAGCACATTATAGTATTACTATTGGATTAAACAGGCGCTGAGCCCACCACCTCTGAGTACACGGTCATAATGCACGGCGAGAAGTCCCGGTCCGTAGAAGGCATCGTGATGGCCTCGGACAGTTCCCGGTCCTTTTCACCGCTGGAGAGGTTTGGTCAAGGTTTCCTGGAGCGACTGGTGGGCATCGAGATGCCCCACAAGCTGCTGGAGAGGGTGACTTTTGTCGACACGCCGGGCATCATTGAGAACCGCAAGCAGCAGGAGAGAGGTGACGAACTGTCTGGCGCGTGTGTCCTGGTGTAGCTGGGGATTAACTGCAGAACCTCTCCCCCAGGTTACCCCTACAGCGAGGTGTGCCAGTGGTTCATTGACCGGGCCGACATGATCTTCCTGGTTTTCGACCCCACTAAGCTGGACGTGGGCGGCGAGCTGGAGATGCTCTTCAGGCAGATGAAGGGACGCGAGTCCCAGATTCGCCTCATTCTGAACAAGGCGGACAGTCTTTCCACTCAGGACCTGATGAGGGTCTACGGGGCCCTCTTCTGGAGCATGGCGCCCCTGATCAATGCCACAGAACCTCCCCGGGTGTACGTCAGCTCCTTCTGGCCGCAGGACTATGCCTCAGGCACCAGCCGAGAGCTCTTCGTGAAGGAAGAGATGTCGCTGATGGAGGACCTCAACCAGGTATGAGACACACACACACACACACACACAGATTTACCTCTGTAAGCGGCATTTTATGGGGGAAACTGATGAAGTCAAGTCTTCCTCTTCCCTCCAGGTGATTGAGAATCAAATAGAAAACAAGATTGCTTTCATAAGACAGCACGGCATTCGGGTGCGCATCCACGCCCTGCTGGTGGACCGCTACCTTCAGACCTACCAGGAGAAGCTCGGCTGGTTCGGCGATCCGCACGAGGTGCTCAAAGACATCGTCGGGGACCCGGACAAGTACTACATCTTCAAATCCATCCTGGCCAAAACCAACGTCAGCAAGTTCGACCTGCCTGACAAGGAGGCCTACCAGGACTTCTTCGGCATCAACCCTATTTCAGGATTCAAGCAGCTCTCCCACCACTGCAGCTGGACAGGAGGCTGTTTGCTAGACAAGATCGAAAGAGCGGTCTCACACGAGCTCCCAGGTCTGCTGAGCAGTGTCAGCGGGGCCACAGACACACCGGCCCCGGCGAAGGCGAAGGCCGCGCCCGTGAACCCGCCGCCACAGCCTGGGACATGCGAGGGTCCTGGTTGTGAGGAGAAACCCAAAAATCGATGGAGGCGGCAGTGAGATGGTGCAGAGGGGACCGGAGGTAAAAGCAGCCCCCGCAGCTGCATTCTTACTATTTGGAGACTCAAAAAGGACAAAGAAATATTGACCAACACAAAGTTGCTCCAAAATGATTTTCTTCTCATTGGTTAAGAGCTTTCCTGAAACATCCCGTTCTGCTTGATGACCCCGCGATGCCTCAGTCAAAGAGCCAAAATAATTGGAATATTTGCACGAAAGAAAAACATATCGACGCATCCTGGGAAACATATCTGCTGTGCTGTGTTCTTCCCCTTCCAGAAAGGTGTTTATAATTCTGGCACAGGTTAGCGATGGGATGACAGTAGTAAAGAAGAGTGTAAAGTTGTTATTTAGCAGCGATTCAGTGCTGTACAGTTACCCTGTTGCCTGTCGGTAGGTCAGACCTGAAAGAGTCACACATGGGCATTTCCTTTATTTATTGTTTCTTTGTTTGTTTCACCCTTTCCTTTAGTCTGTCAGCGATTGTGTTTTTGAGAGGTTTCTTTTGAGTAAACAACACATCCACATTGTTGAGTCCATTGGTAGTCTTTTTTTAAACTAACAAATAAAATAAAACTAGGAAAAGTGGAAATAGAGAATAAACTGTATCAACCAATATCAAGATGGTAATTTCTCCACATTTTATAGTAATTTATATATATATATAAGGTTTGATGATGAAAGCCCGTGGCGGTGGTAAGAATTAAAGCTTTTAAATATCTTTTTACTCAAACTAACCACCAGGTGGCGCTTTTATTCAAGATCAGTGCACCCAAATTCTGTATTAAACTATATCTATTTCGTTTCATTTGCATGCAATTATTTATCTGTGTGTGTATACAGACCTTGATGTTCCTACAAGAAAACCAACCAAAATTATTCCACACCATTCATTAAGAAATTGCCATTGAAAGTTGAACCCAGAATCTTCTTTTATAACTAATCATAAAATTATTCTCCCGTTCTCTTAGTTTTAGTTCCGGGTTACGTGTGAATGACTCAAAGTCCACAATTCATATTTGAGGTTTTCACAACATGTGTAGAAATCTAACCACCAATGTTTGCACACATGCTTCTCCAGCTATAAATCAAAGCTCAGCATTTTATATGTAAATCAAGATAACTTTATTGATCCCTTTAGGGGGTGTCCACCAGGGAAATTAGCAAATTAAGGGTTTGCTGTTTTATTAATCAAATTAACTGTATTTCTCCCAGAGTGGAGAGTACAGTTTGATAGAGCAATTTCATTAGAATAGAGTAGAATAAGCAATAAATGACAGCAGAAAACTGTAATCGCAACAGAAGAATTGTAACTCGTGTATTCCAGGGGTTCTGTTGTGGTCCCTGGTTAGAGAAGGTGGTGATAAGGGTGCAATGACACCTGGAGGTTTGACCCGTGGAGGTGAGGAGGGGCCTGACAGCAGAGACGGGATTACGGTGGAGAGGATGAAGAGCAGCGGTGAGAGGAGGAAGCCCTGAGGAGAGCCAGAGGAGGCGTGAGCCTTCATCACCATGGAGGTGAGAGCCAGGTCTGAAGTCACTGAGTACTTTGGTACTTCTCTTCTTGCTGTTGGACTTGCATCACCTAAATTTAGAGCAGCTCTGAGCCGAGACACTATTGTTCCAGACTGGCAGAGGTGGTCACGTGGCGCACAGCACACTCGTGTGGGCGAATCAAAGCCTCCAACTGTAAATATGCATTTGACCTCATGTCATGTACGGCGTGTTTGTTGACAGACAGTGCTAAGTTATTTTATGACACAGTGCTTACACACACACTTATCAGTGCAGGTTTATTACCAGATATGCCTCCCCTGTTTCTGTGCACACACACACACACACACACGCGCGCACACACAATATGAATCAGCAGATTTGCTCTTATTCACCGACATAAAGTGCACTAAAACAATATAAAATTATAAGTTTCACTATTAGATCCGAAGTCTACTGAGATAACAAACGTATTAGATTATTACGTCAAACTTTAGGCCTAATGTAAAACCTCTGTATCCAATAGAGGCCCCCCAGAAATCACAGAGGTGAGTAAAACAATTTACTGCATAACAGAGACATCGTAGGCCTCTGATTATTATGGGCCAATATGTCTATAACGGAAATACACGCCATCCTCTCGTCATCATGTGGCTTTATTCAGTAAGTAAACCGACAAGGAAAAATGACTATTTTGTATGAATGATTTCATACATGATGATCAATGATTTATGAAGTTGATAATCATAAGCATAAAGAAATCTGACAAGATTAACGTTTTTAATGCAGACAGTAATCACAGTAGCTATTGGTAAATGACTATTTACTGTTCTAATCGCTGTTCAAGCATGAAGTACTTGTCAAGTTAAACAGAGACCATAGGAGAACACCGGAAGTTAGAATGTACCTTTAAAATAAAGCCAATGCCTAAACGTTTGCTTTTGGGAAAAACTGGCTTAGCACGTTCTATTAAAGAGCTAAGATTTGAGAAATGCCGACAAGCAGTTCATTAAAACTTATTTACGTTTACTTATGAATAAACGTAACATTTATATCGTCCAGATAATGTGAGCTTACGTATTCTTAACACGTTTGAAATGATGATCTGTATATACCCATTTTAATTTATATAGTTTATCATTAGTTTATTGGCAACAGAATTAATGATGATGACCAAAAAAATTATTACTATTACGTTTCCGGAAGTGGTGTTTTCTCTGACTACACGTCACTTGACAGGCAGCTTGCAGCGACACGCGCCGCCACAACAGCTGGAGTAGGATTTCCGACCCAGTCCCAGCGAAGATGGTGGCCACCGCTGGAATGGAGACTGTGCAGTCGCCTGGATAAGACGGCAGATCGGCCAGAAACAGCCCGCAGCAGCGCCGACTCGGCTCCCGAGAACCGTGTCGGGGGGAAAGGGTGGCGACCAGCGGCGGACGGAAGAGGACGCACCGCCGCCAGAACTGGCTGTGTTGTGTTTGTCGGACACATGCAAAACGAGCACTGCCCAGACCCAAGGAAGTAGTTGGGAAATTTAGAAAGTGATGTTGTTGGGATTTTTCCACACTTGAAAGGGGCCTCTTTTTTGCTGCCTCCGCGGACTTAGTTGCTTAGTTGCCGGCGGTGAAGCGAGGGGAGGAAATCCAGCGTCAGCTCCAAATAACCATAGACTTCTAAGTGGGACTCTCTAAACGCAGGAAATACGGCCTGGGGAGAAAAAAAAAAAAAAGTTTTTGGAAACGAGAGGTATCCTGTCGCTGACGTTTTCCACGCGTTGGACGACGTTGATCTTTAAGGAGCTCGTTGCGCTTTAGGAGTGTGAAAGGTCCGGGGCGCCTCGCAGAACCACTCAAAAGAAGAAGGAATTGACGCACCGTCAGTGGGTTTTTTTTAATGCAAGATCCCCCCCCCCTCCTCCCCACCCCTCTTCCAATATACTATTTATAGACCAGCCTTTTCCGACCGAGGCTGTTTCTCGTTGCTGTATATTTTGCCAACTGCGCGCAACAAGTTGCAGACACTCCCAGTAAAGAGCAACCGACCCGACGCTGGTCTAGCGGGCGATCTTTTCCGCACCTCTCTTTTCGAGTTCGGGTTCTTATTTTTTTTTTTCCAGGCACATTCATCTCTGCCCGACCCCCTCTTTTGAAGGCAGAGGGGATAAACGTTGGAGATCCGGAGAGGGAGTTCAGGAAAGGACGGGGCTGGATCCGTGGGAATAGGCCTGTCAGGCCTCTTATGATCTGGATCTTGGACTGGACAGAGCTCCAACATAACTCCGTCTGGAAGATTTTCAAGGGCTCACAGGAATAAAGATGGAGGAAGACTGCACGGGAATATTAAATACACATCACTGGCGCTGTGAGCCATGCATGAGAGGAGTGTAGAAGAAGGTAAATCCACATTGCTCGCGTATTTTATAGAGCTTTGGGCTTTAAATTAGGCAGCTGTTCTTAGATCTGCGTTACGCTTTGGGGAGATTAAATGTGAATTAGCTGTCACTTGCGCAGGCTTTGGAGAACGCGGGATAGTCTAACTTTTGTCGCAACTTTGTTGTGCACAAGTTGCCAATGTTGACAGATCTGTCAGCAACTCACAATGGAGCCGCAGACCCGAAGGCCGATTTCCACGTAAATGCGGGTATTCTGGAATCGGGGAGAGACGTTTTCGCGTTTTCTGACGCTGTCGGTCGGCGGTGGTTGTGTCGGTAGATTGCGCACATACGGAGGCGATTTCCACTCGCGCAACGTCAGAATTCACTTGATGAAAGGTCGAAAAAGGAAAAAAAAAAGAGTCGTTGCATCACTAACCCAGACCTTTCCGAGAAGGATGTTCAATTTGAAAGGCAAAAAGTGTGTTGACATTGGTTTTACCGCAGCGGGAGAGAAAGCCGGGCTCGATCCCAGAGCCTCTTTGGAGAAGGATACATGTAATGTGAGCACTGACGCAAACCCGAGGTCGGGTAATGAACTGCTCAAGAAGCTGGAACGGCGCGACTTGTGTGTGTGAGTGTGCAGGCTGCCGTGTGCGTAGCAAATACGTCTGTGCTGTGCATACCATTCATGCGGCGTGATTAATCCAGCAAACACCTTTGCGCTCCCTTTCTCTCGCCTTCCTCCCTCCCTCTCCGTGCCACATGTGCACACATGGTGCCTGCTCTCCAGCTCTGATTACTTTAGCACCACCGTGAGACATCAGTCTTTTTTTTTTTTAACATTTCCTGCACTCACTCCTGTTTTTTTAAACAAATATATACATATATATATATATTGCTCATTGCACCAGTCAATATGGCCTCTCTGCAACACCACCAGCCTCTCATGCATGGCACAGAAGTGAGCTGTGACTCCAGCGGGGATGGCGCCGTCACCGTGCAGATCACCAACAGCGTGCCGCACATGCATCGCGAGCCCCAGGCTGGAGCGGGAGGAGCGAAAACGAACCCCAACCTGCACAAATACAGCATCTCTTCCAGCTGCAGCTCGGCGGACTCCGGAACGGCCGCGGCGACCACGTCCAGGGTGCGTCGGAGAGTGCCGCCATTGTTTGAGCGCTCCGCCGCTCAGTGCTGGGACCCCAAATTTGATTCGCCCATTCTGGAAGAGGCTTGCCAGGAGAGGTGCTTTCCTCAGACGCAGCGGCGCTTTCGTTACGTTCTGTCGTACCTGGCAGTGGCAGCTGTTCTTTGGGGGGTTTACTTTGGAGTCAATAGTGACCGCTGCAGCCCTGTGGCCTTTTTAGCCCCAACAGCATCCTTTTTAGTGCTCCTCATGCTCCTCCTGTTGTTCACCTTTACCCAACCCTACACCTGGCTGTACAACCAAACGTCCTTGTTTCTAATCGCCGTTACCTTCGCCATCACTCTGGCGCCACAGATACAGACTGCTGGCTACATTCAGCTGGGGTGGGCTGCTGGACTGAACGCCTCGTTCCTCTCACCCGACAGAGTTGCCCCGCTCCCAACCCCTTGCATCTCCCCTGTTGGCACCTTTTCGTTGTGCATGGAGGTGCTGTTGTTGCTGTACAGCGTCCTCCACGTCCGCCTGTATGCGTCAGTGATGCTGGGGTTCTTATATTCTGTTTTGTTTGAGGCGTTAGAATGGCTGCCATTGCTTCAGAAGAGCTATGACACTACGGGGTGGCAGACAGAATCGGTCGGCTCGGGTTCTGATTGGGAAGGACACACCCTCCGCTGGCTGGGCCCAGCCAAAGCTCTGCTCCACTTGTGCGCCCATGTGATTGGCATCCACCTGTTCATCATGTCAGAGGTACGCTCCCGCAGCACCTTCCTCAAAGTGGGCCAGGCCATCATGCACGGCAAAGACCTGGAGGTCGAAAAGGCCTTGAAGGAACGTATGATTCACTCCGTAATGCCACGGCGGGTTGCGGACGATCTCCTGAAGCAGGGGGACGACGAGGGCTGCGGCGAGAGTTCCGGCAAGCGCTACTCTTCCGGCGCCTGCTCCGCCTCTGCAGTCTCGGTGGGCGGCGGGGGAGGCGGCGGATTGTCGCAAGCCCAGAGCGTCACAAACGCTAAGCACGGCCACAACAATCACAAAAGCAAAAAAACCTCCATTCCCCGCGGACAGATCATCTTTCGGCCCTTCAACATGAAGCGCATGGAGCCTGTCAGCATCCTCTTCGCCGATATCGTGGGTTTCACCAAAATGTCGGCCAATAAGTCGGCGCCGGCCCTGGTAGGCCTTCTCAATGATCTCTTCGGACGTTTTGACCGGCTGTGCGAGCTTACTGGTTGCGAGAAGATCAGCACTCTGGGAGACTGCTATTATTGTGTGGCCGGCTGTCCCGAGCCGAGCCCGGACCACGCCTACTGCTGTGTGGAAATGGGCTTGGGGATGATCCAGGCCATCGAACAGTTCTGCCAGGAGACGCGCGAGACCGTCAGCATGCGCGTTGGGGTCCATACCGGCACCGTCCTGTGCGGGATCCTGGGAATGAAGCGTTTTAAGTTTGATGTCTGGTCAAATGACGTCAATCTGGCCAATCTGATGGAGCAGCTGGGTGTGGCGGGCAAGATCCACCTGTCAGAAGCAACTGCCCAGTTCCTGGGTGACCGTTACCAGAGGGAAGACGGGCGAGTGTTGGAGAGAGCGGGGCAGAGCGCGGTGGAGAAACTCAAGGGTAAGTCGCCCTTTTTTGTTCCTCATTTTCACCATTTCAATGATTTGTCCACTTTAAACCAGGCAACAGCTTCCGTCAGCGTGTCTTCACAGAAGTTCAAGTCAGTTGGTCAATTAGAAAGCAGAAAGAGGAGGATGTTATATGGCCGAAAGCACGCGGTTAAAGGTTAACCGCTTACATTGTTTGAACCTGTTTATGCTGCGTTTTAACCAGAGTGGGTACCATTGAAATATGCTATCTGACCAGTTTTTCCTGTTGAAATGTCCTACCTGAGATCCAAGAGGTTAAGATGAGGCCTCAGTTGGAGAGTCCTTAGTTGTTCGTAAATTAAAAATTCAGCAGCGCCGGCTGAATATTACAGGCTGTGTTTTTTAATAAAAACCTCACAATTGAATTCAATGTTGATTCAATATTCTGAGAAACGTGTTAACAAACATACGTTTTTGTCAATGCAGATGCAGAGGCTTTTATTGTGAAGTATGACAGCTGGATTTGAAATATTTTGGCAAATGCCGAATTGTGCTTTGAACCCATGCACCAATTCTCCGGCATTTTCTCTTAAAAAGTCCGAGTGCAGCTGACGATATTGTGATTCTTTGCCTTCACAAAAGCTTCTTTTAGTTGATGGAGTTGGTGAGAAGTCAGGAGAAACACAATGTTTCACTCAGCAAAACTGTCTGTCATCAATATAAAGATTTTGTCCAGGCCAAACTGTAAATTCTCACATGCACTGAGCTCTATTTTTCACAATAGCTGTAGGCCAGCATGATAACAGGACCAGATAAAATGGAATATAACAGTGGATTATTGCTGTGATGAGAATTTTGAATTTACCCTTTGTGCGGCGTTAGCACACTCGCCTCTTAGCATGACCGGTTCTCGGGTTGATCCTGTATTTTCTCAATAATGGATAACTTTTGTATTACACCTACTTCTAAAAATGTCCGCTTTCTTGAAGTGAACGAACCACTCGGTGTATGTTTGAATAGCATTCTGACATCGGGGGGGAAAATGTGGTTTTTTTGGATGTAAACAGACAGTCTCGTGTTGAATTGTCCCCCAAAAAAGCTTCATATCGTCAGCAGTTTTCAGACAGTAGGCCTACGCGGATGCTGGGGAGAATTAAATGCCAACAGGGAGATGTTTTTAAAGGTTTACAGGGTTGATGGAGTAATTGTGATCTCTAAATAGGATGTAAATATGACCCTGCTAGTTGTCAGGTTGTTAGTCCTCCTCATTAGTAGCAGCACCAGTCTGGATTCAACAGTTTGCTTTCCACTTGTTTATCTGTATTCATCTGTGTGTTGCACTCAACCCCCCCCTTCCAACAGCCTCACCCTCAAACCACCAGTTGGAGGGAAAGTTTTGATTGGTCAAAGTTTTGAAGTTTTGATTGGTCTTTACAGTATTTATTCAGGTTCTGAGGTGTTCTGCTCTTACAGGTTGAGGGTTCCTCGCCGGGTCCAATGAAGTACATCATCATAGCGATGAATTGCAATGGCGTTGGGGGGGTGGTGCAATAGGCAGGTGGGAATATACATTCGGGTAATTTTCTGAGGTGTTTATTTAGTAGAGGTTTTTTAAAAAAGTGATTTTAAAGCTGCTGCAGAGTTGGAGTAGAGACACGTAAGCATTTGTCTGTCTCATAATCGCCATAGAGCATGGTGGCCAGTGGTTACTGTCATCTGGAACAGAGGTAAAATCAAAACTGAAATGTGATTTCTCTCTGCTGCTCTGCTTCCTGTTCGCTGTAAAGTGGAGGATATGCAGTTATCCAGTATGGACACACAGTTCATACTGTAATATGTCACCACAGGGTTGAAAGGTCAACTCTTATCACTTGCTGGTCTTGCCCGCATGTCTGTGTGCTTCTGTTGGAGTCTGAATGTTTCTGCATGTGATAATGAAAAGAAACACACGCGTGTTAGTCAGAATCAATGTGACCCGGGCAGGAATTCTCAATACTTTGTTAAAAATCCTCACAACGACAACATGAGAGTCTATGTGCGTGGCTGTTCAGACCTCCAGGACTTCTCCTCATATCCTGTAGGCCTACAGAAGCTTCCATTGCATTCATTCTGCATGAGTAATGGCATTCTCATACAATGGGTGGATTCGAAGTTTATTATAGCATCTTAAACAGAGTGTGAGACTCCAGTGAGTGTTAATGTGTAACTGTCTTCAGAGCTTAATTATTTCTTAACAGTGTTCTCCAGGAGTTCATGATCCGACATTCATATTCAGTCCTAATGGCACTGCAGTAATCATCACCCCCCTCCCCGCATGCAGCACTCATAGCGGGGGCGCGCTGTCATAATCGACCGCACTTACTGCACTTAACTTCTCATGAGCTTCAGCTGACTCCTTTTGCTCATCGGATTGTAAGTGCGCGCGCGTGTGCACGTGTCCGTGCGCATGTGTTCAGCGTTGATAAATGTTCCGGTCTGAGCCTGGTCGTCAGGATACTGCTTTAACATAGAAGACACACCCACAAAGTCTTTCCTGGCAACTTTAACGTCTGTGCAATAGACGGTATTACTTTTGCTAATGAAGGAAACAGATGATTCACCTGCCTAAACTATATTTACTCATTTGTGTTACGTGGCAGTGCAGACACTTGACTTGGAGTGTGTTTGCCTGCAGTTAAGGGGTAAATTTGTTGATATGTCATAAATACACAATGCTATAAAGTCAGGAAGAAGGAAATGTAATATGTGCAGGAGTGGTTATATTATACTGCTAATCAGCTCAGATATTGTTGGTGAATCATTTTGTTTGCTTTCTTTTGTCCCATTTCTCTAAATGGTCCGATTGTTTCTTAGTATTAAGCTCTGTGTGACTGGATGTTGATGTAAAAAACTCCTGAATCATAAGCAGCTTTATTCAGGTTGCGGTCCAGCACTGGCGTATCCCTTTAATTGCAAGTTCACGTCCTGATGGAGTTTGTGGGGCCGTGTTTAATGTTCAGAAGGTTGCGGCTGGACCGTATGAACACCGTGACGGTACCAAACAGACTCTGTGTTCCGTCAGTCTTTGCGATGCTAACCTCTGCCTCTTCCTGCATAATAGCGGCTGTCAAATGCCAGAGGGTCCTGATTACTTACTGCCTGTAATCATATTGTCTCTAATCGACCCACCGATGCAGAATGTTCAGAACCAGTTGGGTTTTTTTCCTCTCGTTAAGCTGGGCTAACTGGATGAAGGCGATGTGCTCGGTACAAAACAAGGTGACAGGTTGTTGTTCTGCATTTGTTTGACTTATTTTTGTCCAAATGGATTCTTGCGTGAATGATTTGAGGCATCAGCTATCGCAGATAACAGGATACCGGATACTAACAAATCATTAGCGGTCGTCCCGCTAATGATTTGTCCACGTTTTTGTAAATAACCACATGCTCAGATGATGTGAGGCCAAGCTGTAGTGAACATAGATGCATGTATGTACCGGAAACATGCATCCAACATATTTATGATCATAGTTAGAGACTATATTTGTATTTCTTTTCATAATATGATGACAGGTAGACTTTGTGCATTCCCAATTGAGGTGCTGTAGATACTCGAGTAAATCTTTTCCCAGCATTGTCTGCTGGAGTTATTGGGATTTGTCTTTAGGGATGGTGTCCCGTCTTATCCCCGTCCCACGTTCCGAGTTTCTAGATGATCAGAATAGATTTCACTTTAAATTATTCTAGCGAAGAAGCGAAGACAACGGGGACATCTAAATATATTAAAAAAAACCTTAAGACTAAATATTTTGCACAACCTTCTGTGCTGTATGAGCAGAAAATAACAACACCATTAGCATTCAAATATATTTTTTGCGGCTTTGCAGTGACAATAAGCAGCCACGTCCAGCCACAAGCGTCTGAAAGCGTTCTTCCCTGACGGTCTGTGGATGAAGGAAAATAGCTGAGACTTTCCCACAGTCCAGTTTAGGACCATTAGGGAGTTGTATGCATGTGACCGGGGCAAAGTGGATCCTGGGCAGCAGAATGAACGACCCCCAGGAAGGTTTTATTGGAGATACAGATATGCAAAAAGAGGGAAATCTTAAAAAGATCATTTTCGTCATGAGTTATATGAAAGTCATTTTGGATCTGTTCTCTTGCCGTTGGGTCTTCCTGACAGAATCTGTGAAGTGAGACAATAAAATGTGTTTTAACAGCTGTGAGTGTGTGCGTGTTTATCTGAAGTGACGCAGTGACGGTCAGGAGTGCGTCACCGGTCCTGTCAACCTGCTGGACTCCATAACACACATGCACACGGACATACACAGACGCATCGAAGCCCAGGAGAGGAAAAAGCCATTAATGTCGTTGGTTCTTTTTTTATGGATTACTTTGCCTTTCTATGTTTATCAATCCAGCCTGATTTTAATTCAACACAGCAGCCAGACAGAACTTCTTCAGAATCTTAGCAAGTCTCTGAGTTGTCAGAACCCGGGTTCCTGGGAATTCCGCCCTATCCCACCCTTTGACGAGTAGGATTGGACAGTTCTGCAAGCTGTCCATCGATGCTTTATCCGCTCGTGGGATTTTTGGTTTGGAAGAGATGAAAGACATGAATCTATAAAAAGGGCAGCAGGAGCTGGTGAGGAGCTCCTCAGTGATGGCAGAGGAGGAGAAAGGATGGGTGATTTGGATGGAGGGAGGAACGGGAGGTTATTTGAAGGAGGGTTGTGTGAGAGCCTCGTCTCTCGGGTTCCATCAACGTGTCCAAATATGGAGGCATTTGCTATTGCACGAGGCCTATTCTCAAGACCCACCGCTGACCAGTGAGAAAACCAAAGGGGAGTGAAGGGAGGGGGCAATAAAGGAGAAACACCGGTGGGAGAAAGTTCAAGTAAAAGGAAAAAGGGTGAAAATATGAGGACGAGATAGAGATTAAACAGACGTTTAAACAGTTCTTGGTGCGGCAATAGAGGAAAAAAAAAGTAGGTCAGTGTTAAAGCTGTGGCTATGTACTATTTGGACTTTCAGAGGGCTGCAATAAAAGGGAAAATGTGCATTTTTGTGACCTATATTGTATATTTTTTTACTTTTCCAAGAAGGAAAAGTGAAGAATAAGAGGAGAGGTTACTCAAAGCTCACACTGGAGAGGACTTGAAGTCACCACATGTCTTTGTCTACCCTGTGCGCAGCACCGAGGGGAGCCGATGACCTTGGGGGTCACCGGGGAAGGTTTTGATCATAAGTCTGGAGTTGCTGTAAGATCAGAGGTCATTTGTCAGGAAGTGGAAAGTCCAGATTGGGATGGTCTTCGGGGGATTGTCTGAAATGTCAGCTGCAGTCTAAAAGGTTTTTCCACGTTTTGTTTCTGTTCAACATTTAGGTGGTTATTACTGTTACTTTATCTGTCCGTTGGTGCTTCGCACCCTCTATCAGAAATTCTTTTTATTGTGTATTGTGTGTAAGGATGGTTTCTCTGTCTACTGCACTGAGCTTGGTGCTTTTCAACTGGCAATGAGAGTAGAAATCAATTAAAATACCTCATTATTTCAGGCTCAGGTAGTTTTGTGTCAATGTGGCTTGTTTGAAAATATGTAACGGGTGTTTTTAAGTTTTTGGAAAGCTTCCTCAGAGGTTAATTTTAGCCATAGTAGCATTTCATTGTTCCATATGGTACATATATCTTTAATAATCGCACCATTTTTGCAAAGCATCTGATCCAATTTAGCCAGAAATTCGGGTTTATAGTCGCAATATTCTGCTGCATGTTTGATACTATCTGTTATGTCAAATCTTTAAATACTCTCATAGTTCAGGGCCTGTTTGTAAGTTAGGCGTGGGCAGTTGATAAAGTTAGAAAGCTGAAATGGAAGTAGAAAAGGAATGTAGGTTATGTGAGGCATTCTAAACTCGGTGACCTTCAAAGTGCTCTCGGCCCTTTCCTCCCCCTCGCCATCTCATTGCCGTTTGCTTTGCGTCGGCTGTCTCAAGTGAGCCGCTAACTGGTCAGCACTTTGTGTCTTTTACTAAATGCAAAGAAAGAAATAACACTTCATACGTCCCAGAGACCTAAAGCCCAACTTCTATTCATTCCGCTCATCCTTTGCCTATTTCAGCTTCATAGGGATGCAGCAGCAGGCTGATACACCTGGCACAAGACACCAATCCATCACAGGACACACACCATTCACTCACGCTTGCACCCAGAGGCAGTTTGGAGTCTACAGTCAACCCAGTGTTCATGTTTTTGGAGCACAGGAGAAAACTGGAGGAAAAACCCTGAGAGACACTGAAAGAAGAAGTAAAGCCAATATAGAAAGATAGAACTGAGACTGTTCCTGCTACATATGAGGGCCGCCCCTCACCTTCATTCACAGGATAAAAACTGCACAAAGCTCAGAACGTTTTTAGCATATGATTAATAAAATGTAATCAGAATGATAACAAGGTCATTTTCTCTGTTGTGGTAAAGGAGAGATAAATTCCAAAAGTCATCCATATATACTTTTAGGCAGACATCACAATATATCTTGAAGCTCCAACTAGCACGTTAGCATGATAATGCTACCTCAGTCTCACAGTGATTTGGTTAAACAAAGACTGATTCTTGCATCACTATGCTTATTAACACCCCCCTCCTTGTTTTCCTCGTACTTGAACCAATCCAGTGGATCAACGGGTTGTACTGGTTTTTTTTGTAGCATTACAATCGGCTACACTCCCTGCATCAGCTACAAGAGGTTGTATAAATGTAATTGTGGATCTGAATTGCATTTAATGCATTCCTGTCAAACCATAAACTATCTAAATGAACTCAAAACAGAGTGATATAAAACTAAACTATTGACAAACCAAAGGAAAACCTAAGAGTCCTTGGCGTCATCTCCAAAATGCTACCAGAAGAATGAACACCATTTTTCCAAAGGATCTGTTTTGAAGATGGTTGTCATGGTGGCTGGAGTGTTGTCTGACTATTTTTTTTTTGTTTTGCTCCTCTCTGTGTGCACAAGGTCCACAATTACCCATTCCCTTATTTAATAATCTAGCAATCTCTGTTGGAACGGACGGGTGGCAGAGAGGAGCAGTGAAAATTCTGTGTGCTTGCAAGATTATACTTGAAATGGCCTTTGTTGCAAGCTTGGCAAGGCCTTGATCCCCAAGTTAGAGCTCTTGTTGCCAAACTTGAAAATCTCAGAGCTATAAACAGTGCTTCCAGAGTCCTGGGACGAGTTGTTTTTTTTTTAGCTTGCACATTCATAAATGTTTTTATTTATGTGAGCGGTGTCTATTATTTCAAGCAGCCTGGTATCTTTTCATTTGGAGCTTTTGGGAGAACTCTATAGGAAATTAGAAAATAATTAATGGTACAGTGATTACCATTCCAGCCACTGCTTTTCACAGCGTCTGATTTAAGACAGTTTATTTTTTATTGTAATATGTTCATGTCATACATGTCAAAACAAAAAGGGAAGGAGGGTGACCGCGAACATGGGCCTGGACACAAAGGCTTCTCGGAGGTCGAGAAGCAAGAGCAGGCCAGAGGTCATTGGTGGTTTGGATGAGTGGAGTTTCGGTGCTTTGAAGGGTGCAGAATGTAGAACAATAGTGTTGTTTGAGGTTGTTATGGATTAGATGGGAAAGGAGTTTAGTCACAAAGATTTACTCCAGGACCTAGGGGTAGCTTAGAAATGGAGGCTAACAGAGGCTATTGTAGTTGCCTGGTGATGTAGGGACAACATTGCAGCAGATTAAAAGAGCAGGAACAATTCCAGTGTTGACTGAGGAGTGGAAGATGGCAGGATGGACTTGGGCTGGAGATGGGAGAAGGGAGACGGGCTTTAACTCGAGCTATTGGGAGGTGATCTGATAGGTGGAGAACTTGGACCTGTGGATGAGATCAGGGATTTTGGCCTGAGTGGTAAGCTGACACACAGGCAACCATTGTGACAGTGTGTGAAGTTTAGATGAGGTGCTGAGAGAGGAGCTCGGACCGATGCGTTGAAAGCTTTAAAAGGGAAATGGGGTATCAGGGTGGGAGTACAAGAAGACTGCGAGATTGAAGGGTTTCCAATGTCTGAATAAGCCAGAGCTGAAGCAACTAGATGTGATCTTCAGGCATCAGTTGCACAGATATGAAGTTTCAAATTGGCTGAAGGAGTGATGCGTACTGCTTATGAATAGTGTCCATACCAGCGCACAATAACATCGCTAATCATATTTAAGGCTCAGGCAGACTTCCAGCCTGTATTGTGGACACTTGCTCGTACAGGAATCACTGTTTGAACTGGGTTTGCACCTTTGACTGTTAGCAAAGTTAGCGCGTATTTGGACAGACTGATAGGGCCTGGCTCTGAGCCTCTGGTCTAATCTTCTGTTTGTATATGTCCCTGTTGGCATGCCATCAGTGTGAAAATGAGCAGAACTTTCCCGATGTGCAAACAGGAGATGTGTTGCATTGCTGCCTGCCGGTCGCTGTCAGTGCATCAGCGAAGCGTAGCTCACGGTTGCAAATGTCTACAGGCTCCTCTTAAATCAAATCCTGTTCCAGGGAAAATCTCCTGAACATTAGCCCGCAGATAAGGTACATTGGCTCTTTCTCAGGGATGAAGACCTACCTGATCTCAGGAAAGAAGCTGGAGCGCGACGTCCCGTGTGGCTGTTCTGACTTTGTCAGCCGGTCGCCACACCCACAGCCCCGCACGCCAGACCTGATTTCTAGAGGAGTGCAGGCAGCTCAGGTGCTACTGACCCACACAGGCCCTGAAAAGGTGGGGGTGAGTCTTAAAAAACCCTAAAAATCAAATGTTTATCATGCAGACAGTAAGGTTCCTAACAAATATTTAAACCTGGATATTACAATATGACAATAACACAACGAATGAGCAACAACTGGTGAAACACTGTATATAAAAGGGAATAGGCTATTAATTTCAAGCATCGGCTCTATATTAAATACTTAGCATTCAGACATAAAAATGTTAAAGAGTGTTCACTTATCGAGGCATTTTTGCAAATATTTGTTAAAATAGTTGGCTTTATTCTTTAGCCTCTGGCATTTCTGTTGGTTTAATAATGATGTTAGATGTTATATTTTGTTGTCTTACTCTTTTTTTAGTCTCCCTGTGTTTCCCACTGTGTGAGCAAGTCAGCAGCAGAACCGGGTGATGTCGTAACTGTGCTCAACAGCTGTCAAGAAGAGAATAAGACCAACACCTCCAGGGTAAAACACACACTCACACACACACACACACACACAGACACACACACACGACATTTACAGTTTTGTGATGTTTTCCTGTTTACCCTCCTCCATATTTTAAGACATGTCTTTTCTTCTTTGTCTCTGTTTTCACTACCATCCAGCTCATCCCTGGTCGCAGATACAGAGCTGCCAACGGTCTCCTCAGCCCACCGGTAGAAGACCCCGTGAGAGCCAGCCAGAGCTCCCTGTGTGATATTCTCCAGGAGAAAGACAAAAAGACCAGTACAAGCACAGGGACCAGCGCCAGCTTAGGCCTTGCTGGTGGAACGGGGACAGCCGGTACTGGAATGGACCACTCTGCTCTGATCCACCTGCGAGCGAAAAACTTCAGAGAGAAGAGTGACGCTCACTTTGTGGACGTTATCAGGGAGGATAGGTGAGCAAAGTCGATCCAGGTAGACCAGAGGTGTCGCAACGCAGTCCTCGAGAGCCGCAATCCAGTCCAGGTTTTGGTTTTCACCAAGGGGAATCCAGGTGAAAGAGTTGTCTGCATGGTAGGTCAGAAAAACCGGTTGAATTACGGCCCTCGAGGACTGGGTTTTGGCACCCCCGAACTTTACTGAAGGCTAATTTACTTGTGAGCGGACTGGAAACATCTTGTCCCACATCCATTTTCAGTAGCTTCCATACGGATGATTTTAGATTAAATCCAGGAGGGCATCTTTGCACTTCAAAATTAAAGCTTGATACAAAAGTACTGTATGCCATAGTTATGGTAACATGGATGCTGACAGTAAAACTAGTTTATATCCTCAACTGTTACCAATTTATTGGGACCAGGTTGGTTAGAAATTCAGCCAAATTTGCACAAAAATAATGAATTACTGCTACAACTTCTTCTTTGTTTACGTAATTTAATTATACTAGGTTTAACATTGGATATTCAGTTTTGAAAATATAGAGTAACTGTAATGATTTAATTTGTGGAAATACTAATATGTGTATTTGCAACGCTGTGGTTCACAGTCTGAAGGACTACTTTTTCAAACCGCCCATCAACAAGATCAGCCTTAATTTCCTAGAGAGACCTCTGGAAAAGGCCTATCACAGCAGCTACAAAGAGGAGGTACACACACATAATGCACGCGTGCACCCAGGGTTCAAAGGTTCGAACCCTCACCTATGATCTTTGCCTTACATGCTACTTTAATATTAATTTATACCATATTTCTTACTGGTGTGTCAGGTAGGTGAAGTCCTTTGACATAGTTACTTTTCCATTCTAGCGACCTCATCCTCCTGCTAACACGATGCTCGAGTGCAGGTGCGGGTTTTCAATGTGGTTTGTGCCCACGTGCGACTGTGAAAGGGTTTTAGTGACGCTTTTCATCATTTCCAAAGTTTTATTATATGTCCACAGTGCAACAGACAGGCACGACCTGCATTGACCCCCCAGTTTTCCATCCCTTTGCTGTTACAACGGCGTAACTACAATAGAGAAAATATACAGGTTCACAAACAAGAACGTTGTTATATAACAAATGATATGTTCAAGTCCAATTTAAAGAGAAGCTCCCAATAACGTACTTCCTCTCCTAAATGTCGATGCAAGTAAATTAAAAAGACAGTTGATTAACAGATGAAGGGAGCTGAACCAGTGTCTCTTATCTCCAGGTGAAGAACCAAGTCCAGGTAGAGACATTTGCAAGCTCTACCTTCAGCTCTTTCCTGGACGTTCTCCTCAGCTGTTTCGTATTCATGGCCCTGACACTGGCCTGTTTCCTTCCTCCCCTGGTGAGCCCGGCCACCGTAGGCCCACCAGCCACCGCTGCCGTCACCCTGGCTGCCCTGGCCGGGCTGTTGGAAGTGGCATCTGTGGTGCTGTCTGTACGGTGAGGACAGTTTAGGAAACGAGTGGCCATGAAATACGTTTGAACATAAACAGGTTTATGTTAATATTAGATAGCAGCAGAGGCCTTCTAGGCCTGAGAATGTGTGTTGTGATGATTTAGAAGAAAGGAAAAGAACTCTAACCTTGACCTCTTCTGCAGTATGGCCTTCTGTCTGGAGGAGGTAATGAACTGTACCAACTCCCTTCTCCTGGTGGTCTCTGGATGGATCCCCCGTCATGTGATTGGAGCAGTGTTGATCTCTCTCCCTTCTATCTCTGTCCTGTCCCACCTCTCCTGCAGTGTCCACTTCCCTCTACAGGTATGTTTGTTGAATGGTGGCAGCATCAAATGAAGCGATCGTGGCTAATGAATGGACAAGAAAGCAAATGGACACATGGCAACTTAATTGCTACTGAGTTTTCCAAATCGTGAAACAATTAGTTGCACACTGTAATGGCCACTCCTCAGGTCTGGTGCGAATGTACCCATGGTGGTCTGGAGCCCTGGAGATCAGCAGAGCTGGGAACAACCATCAGGGATGATATACCAGACCTGTAAAAGAGGAGACAACTAGGAGGCTTTTGAAGACTTTGCTGGTGGACCCTGGCACCAAAAATGTTTTGATGTTTTCTGCTTCTTATTTAAGAGAAATCATACCTTTTTTTAGTTTTGAGCCAAGGCCAGATTCTGTCCCACCACCTCTTAGGCAGTGGCTATCTACAGCATATAGGTCGTTGTGATAGTCTGTGTTCAAGGCTGTTGTTTTTAAAATCCTGTGTTCAATTATCTCCTACCTGGTTCAGTCATATTCCTCTTTATTCCAATTTCTTTGAGCCTTCCAGATCAGAACCGATACAGTGTTTTCTGGGCTTGTGTGGAAGAAAAGGGAAGGATGTTTTCCTAGAGGATAATCACAACAATCTGTAAATGTACCCACAAGACTTTTCTTGTCCCTTGAATAGGTCTTCGTGAATTAAATTGTGAACAGGGCGAGAGCGGTCTTTTTGATTGTCAGAAAGTCATTCTTTTCTTTCGGTGTGGAATGGATTAGAATTTGAAGGCAGCATGTTCCACTTTATATTAGTTTTGGCATGGAAATCATTTACTCATTGACAGGAGAGTCACAGTCTTGAATATAAATCAGGAGATATTAGGATTCTTCGAAATCCAGGGATGAGTCTGAGAAAACATGTTTTTCTTTTCATCTGCCAACACAGAGACAAATAAACTACCAAAAAAGCATAAGTGTATTATACACTCCTGAGATGTAGCGCTTGCTGTGTCACATTTGTACAACTACTGAATAAGGTCCTAGGTTGTCTGTCTTGTTCTCTGTTGTGATCTTCTCGTTCTCATGACTGCCTATTGTGATTACAGGCCTGGGATTGACCACAAACCCTTGAGCTACCCCTTCACTACATACAGTTTTTTTAGAGAAGCCTGAACTTGATCTCACCTTTTGTGGCCTTTGAGTTATAAATCTGAAGTGTCACTTAAAAAGCCCTCTGCAAAACCCTGAATATACTGCTGTTACAGTACAAGTACAGATTGGTTTGCTCGCCATTTTGTGCTTTGCTAAAGATGTATTGCGCCAGGTGGGATGTCAGTCTCAGGTTGAGCTTTGGTCTTTGGAATTTCCTTGGTGATTCTGACAGGTTTTCGTGTGTCTCTCAGGTCTGGGTCAGTCAGTGTTTCAGAAGGTGTCAGTATTTGTTGACCAGTGTCAGACGAATAGATTTACCTTTAAGGCACATTCATGGCGGCCTCTTTTTCTCCAGGTGACCATGTTGCTCTGCTGTGCAACCATCCTCGCCATCATCCAGTATTGTAACTTCTGTCAGCTCAGTTTTTGGATGCGTTCAGTCTTGGCCACAGCCACAGGGGTCATCCTGCTGCTGGTTCTGTACAGCCCCTTGCACAGGTACAGGTGAGCACATCCTTACTATTCACACAAATGTACTAACCTTGAATGCTTATATGTGCATGTGCTCTTTCAACAGAAAAAATGGTGAACCGTGCATATTTGCTGATAATCATGCTACATTTATTTTAAAACTGAATTTAAAACATATTTATATTTGATTACATACACAATTTGATTACATATTTGATCACTGGTCATCCTGCATTATCAGACTCTTTCCTGGGACAAGAAATGAGTGTTGATTACTGTCGTTTAGTCTCTTGACTCATCTTTCAGCTGCATTAATAAGAGCTTGCCACTTCATGGGGGAGTGTGACCATTCACAAGGCTTTGATGGATTAGTGATATTTGAAGGGTCAACTCGAGCGACGGCGCTCTTACTCTTTCATGACCGCCGCTCTCGCTGTCTTTCACTCACCATAATGCATTCCTGCTCTTTGTTCCTCTGTCTTTGTCCTTCACCCTCCTACTTCATCTCTCCTTCTGTGCACTAGTTGTAGCTACGAAAAGTCACTCGTGGCAAATATGAGTCATGTAACCGATGTTGCCTCAAATTCCAAGTGAAGTAATTACAGCGCGCTGGGTGACAGAACAGGAGCCTTCGCATCTTTACCGCGTTCCTTTTCCTGTTGCAGCGACAATATGAAATCGGCTGAGATTTTCCCATCTTGTGATCAGTGGAGCCTTCAGCTTTCACTCCTGTCTCAATGTCTCATTAAAGGAAATTCCTTTTTTGGCGACGATATTATTTATTCTCAAAGGTAGACATATTGAAGCTAAGATAATCGGATTTGATGTACTGAGGTCAGAATAGCAGACTTGCTATTTTGTGCTTGTTGGATGGAAATACTGACATAAAATGACGTGTTGTCATCGACAGGATGAACACATTGTCGTCTGGTGGTTCACCATCAGTCACCCCTGGCCCTGACCCTCCTCCAGAACCTCTGGACATTCTAATCCCAGAAGCTGTTCTTGCCTTCTTCCTTCTCTTACTCCTGGTGTGGTTCCTCAACCGTGAGTTTGAAGTCAGCTACCGTCTTCATTACCATGGCAACGTAGAGGCTGACAAACACCGCTTTAAGAACCAGACGATGCGAGACCAGGCTGAGTGGTTACTGGGCAACATCATCCCCATCCATGTGGCCGAACAGCTCAAGGTTTTTATAGTTATGGGCAAAAAACAGCTCAGTGATAACAACAACATGTATCTATTCATGAGTTAACTATTTTACGGACATATGTATAAATTTGTGCTGATGTTAGTCTGTTTTTAGGATACAGGGTATGCTTATGTATGGTTGAAAAATACAGGAATAAAGATAATTCTTAAGCAGATTTTTAAAAAAACAAAGTTATGTACTTTTTTCCTTAGCTCACGCTAATCTAGCTGTCTGTTGTCTCTTCAGGTGACCCAGAGCTACTCAAAGAACCACGACAGTGTGGGCGTGATCTTTGCCAGCATCGTAAACTTCAGCGAGTTTTATGAGGAGACCTACGAAGGTGGTAAGGAGTGCTACCGTGTCCTCAACGAGCTCATCGGAGACTTTGACGAGCTGCTGCGCAAAGATGAATTCAAAAGCGTGGAAAAGATTAAAACGATAGGAGCAACCTACATGGCTGCGTCTGGGCTGAATGTCCAGCAGTTGGCTGAGAATGACAATGACTCTCCACACGCTCACCTCAGAGCCCTCTTTAACTTTGCCCTGGAGATGATGGGAGTCCTGGAGGATTTTAATAAGAACATGCTGGGTTTCGGGTTCAAACTCCGTATTGGATTTAACCACGGGCCACTGACAGCAGGGGTGATCGGCACCACTAAGTTGCTCTATGACATCTGGGGAGACACTGTCAACATTGCGAGCCGCATGGACTCTACAGGTGTGGAGTGTCGGGTGCAGGTGAGCGAGGAGAGCCACGCTGTGCTCAGCGCCATGGGATTGGAGTTTGACTATAGAGGTACAGTGAATGTTAAAGGCAAAGGTCAAATGAGGACCTATCTCTACCCCAAAAGTGGGGAAAGCATATTTCAAGATAAAATAGAACTGGGTCCCAGTGACGGACATTCACCCATGGCATCAACAGCCATTAAGACTCCAGGATCAGCTGCTCAAGCAGCAGGTCTTTCTCCTTATTCCTCCCACCTTTCCACAGACCCTCCCCAACCACAAAGTGCTGTAGGGCCTTCAATTACAGGACCTGAGCATGACCATGCTCAGTTCACAGAGGTGAGGGAGGAAGGGTATAGGGACGCTCCACCACCCCCGGGGCAGCCCACGGCCCCAGACCCTCACTCCCTGCCCCGCTCTGAACTCGTCCCAGAACCTAGTTGTGCAGAAGTGGAATCCCACGTGGAGCCTTCTCCTCTCACGCTCCAAGAACAGAAAGAAGAGTGGGAGGCTAACGAGCTAACCAAACTCAACGAGGAGTTTTACGCTCGTTTCTGATGCTGTTCTGTTTCCACATAACTGATTGGATTTCTGACAAGTTTTCCCTGACATGTCTTCAGCCTGAATAAAAAGGGATGAAGAGCAGAATTTTATGAGAGAGCTGAAGAGATTTAGAACAGATGAAGCATCGATATAAGTGCCTTCAGGACTAAATCAGTGAATGATCCATCATGAGTACCGAACAACATTTTAACTATTGTGGACTATGGACAATGCTGTGGTTTCTTACTCTGTGCTTTTATTCTCAATGCAAGTTTTGTTCTTTCAATCATTTTTATTGTGCCATATCATTTGTTATGACTTGATCAAATCTCCCAGTAAGGGAATTCATTTTAGATATTACAAGTGCCAGTGCAGCATTATTGGGCTGAGCAGGGAACAATGGGGAGAATGAGGGAATCATGTGAAGCAGTGTTAATTGATGTATTCTGCTTTAACACGAGGGCTAGATACAGTATTCATTTGTGCTTGAGTCTCATTAGGAAAAGGGATACACGTCAAAGCAGCTGCATCATTTTGTAGCAGCTAAATGCACATTAGCACAGGTCTTGCACAGTGTTGTCTCAACCACTTGGTATTTGATCGTTTTCTCAATGAAAATGCCTTTTAAAGAAGGTTTCCAAGGTTAACCTGGGCTTTTGCGTGTCGCTAGCACAATCAAAAGCACAAAGCCACATCAGTTAAAGGGAATTTATGTTTAAAGAAATAAAGCCAAGACCATCATAGAAGCATGAGGGCACTTTAAATACAGTATACTTTTTGGTGATACTCCACTCACAATGTCTTATCAGTCCAGAATAGTTGTTGTAGGCTGAGAGATAGGTGTTAAAATAGGTTACAGGTTGTTCCTGCAGGACAAGTTACGTCTACTGTCCAGTTGCTCACTTAGTGGACATCTGTCTTATTTTCACTAAAGTCCAAACATAAAAACACAGCGTTGAAGGTGCACGGAAAGCAAGAGGTAAAGCTGTCATGGCCCACTTTGTTCAGTACTGTGGATAAAAGATAGGGTTTAAATTTAGTAACATTTCCACTTGTTGCTTTCATTGTCAAAAAGGGATAAAACATTACGTGATTCGGTCCGTCGCTTCAGATCTTGTGAGTGTTTTGTCCGCGTTTAGCTGTGTGATTTGCTGTTGACGTGGTTGCAGTTTTGACTTTGACCCATCACGGCCTCTCTTAGGGGATTGAAAGGGGGGGGCACTTTAATTGAGAGATCCAGAGGCGCAGCACATCCTAAGATAAGTAATAGTTTCATGGTGCCTGAAATTCTAATTGTTTTTGAGTATTTGGTTTTCTGAAAATGTATTTTTTTAATTGTGCCATTTTCATGAAGGACAGATTATTTTAGCTGGAATCTCTGAGTCCATCTGTACTTCTCTTTGCTCTTTCTGAACACAATAAAAGAGTATGCTCTATAATGCAAGCAAGAACTCGGTCAACGTGGCTGCTGTTGATCTCTTCAAATGCCATCGCTGCCTCACTTTATAGGAATTATTCCGAACAACATCGGTCGAACAGCCGTGCCAAATCAGATCAACGACATGACAATCGAGGGAATCATCTTCTTTTTTACGTAGCTGGCTCCTGTAGCATCAAATAAGCATATTTGCGTACCTCTCCTTGTATACACAGTCAGTGCCTTTTAAATTATGAATATATTTGTGCTTATTTGCATTTCCAGACTTTGAGTCCCTACTTAAAGAGTTTCTCTAGAAAAAGCAACTGTTGAGAACACAAAAGCTTTTAAACTGTACTAATTTTAAACAATGTATTTGTACATTGCGCTGTCGTGGTAGTGGGATGTATGCTCACAGGTTCAACAACTCCACTTATGAAAAATCTTATATTTGGTCAAATTTGGCAAAGAAAGTTTCTGGCTTCATCTGCTGCTGCTTCAGTGGCTCACGGTTGCAAATGTTCTGTGATTAAAATCACAAGATGAATGCTGCCAGCTTTGTAATTTGCGGTGGTGCAGGGGCCTTTGTACACGTGTGCGAGATTGTGCGTTGCATGAGAATGAATATGTGGTATATTTTTTGCGAGATCCTTCACATTTTACTTTCTGCACGTTACTGCCATCCATTTCATTTTAACATCCCTTTTTGTGTCATACACTTAGCACCGATCGCCAACACAAAATTCTTTATGTCACCCTGCTTTGCTTTATCTTAGGTTGCATGGATTTTGTTCTTTTTTTTAAAATGGTGACTGCTCGTGCGTGTATCACAGGGTTTGTTTGTGTTTTGCTAGAGGGAAATACATTAAGTTGAGGTTTAAAGCCCTTACTTGTGTAAGTGTGGGAGTACTTTGTAACAAAGAAGGGAAAGGCATAAATTTAATGAGCAGTTGTTACAATCACAAAGTTCTTGTGTAATCACTTATTTAAATGCAGTTCTGCTTATTTTAATGTTAAATTTTCTAGTAAACCCAACCAGTATGTGTTCTGTGTTACACTGGGACAAAAGTAAACCGAGTTGTTTGAATCTTTGTGCATTGATTTTATATTCTTAATAAGATGAATGTTTTGTGCACATTACCCATGTCTCATTTATCAACATGTGATCATAATCTGTACACATTTGCACAAAGCACTCAGTGTTTGTACATAAACAGTTATTTTATGTCACATTTGATTTTTTTTTATACATGTGCATATGTCAGATGTTGCAAGATAACATGAAAAGAATGACACTTATTATCCAAATGAGTCAATGTGTGTCTATTTGAGTGAGTGTTATGATTTTATTACTCCTTTATTTTTCCAGTGTGAGAGAAATAAATCTCCATGCAGAAACTGTGTATAAATGTTTACGTCACTTCCAGAATGGAGGAATAATACAATCAAATTGCATGCTGATACCAAATGTAATTGAACCCACCACAACATCGCAAACTTAATTTGTGAATCTTCTTTTTTTATTTTACATTTATATGCTAATTTTTTTTAAAAAAAGAGTCGTGTGTTCGTGAGTTTCTGGCCTCTCGCTATTTGTGGAAGGGCGAGAGCGCCCCCTGCGGACAGCGGCGGCGGTGCAGCCACAGAGGGCGTGATAGCGCTGCCCCTCCCCCCCCACGGCTGATCTGGAAAAGAAAAAAAAAACTTTTTTTGTATCGAAGGAATCAACAGCCGCCATCTTGTCGTGGCTCGGAATTAGGATTTCGATCCAACTCTGGTTTTAACGCAGAATTCGAGCATCCTTTCCGCGATATGACACCGCCCTTCCCCCGAAAACATCATCGTAACGTCGCGTCGGAGACATTTTGTGCGAAAAAGCTGGAATTGGATCAGCGGTCGTCGGGCAAAAAAGCTCCGTATATGTGATTTCCCCTTCAGAGTGCGGCGATTCAGCCCCTGTCGCCGATCGGGAGCAGTATTGTTTACCGGGACCGGAGCGTGACTTTCGGAGTGATTCGCAAAAATACAGCGTTTTCATGCAATCGTGCATTTTGTGGAGCTTTTCGCGATGGTTGCATGAATACATTTGACGTCACGCAAAATGATTTTTTCACGCATCTAGACATTACGTTCTTTCCTGGGAATGCAGCAGTTCATCTGACTTCACTGGATTGTCACCCGGAGGTTCGATTTTTACATGGGGAATATTTTATTTTGGGTTATTTAACGATGATAATGTGGGTGTTGGGTGTTGGATTATCATGGGGTGAATGGCGGTGGCGAAGCGGGGCGCTATTGCATCTCTTTTGAAAGACTCGCAGCAAGGAGCAGCTATCGCTAAGAGTTAAACTAGCTGTTAGCCGCTTAGCCGAAGTTAACGAGCAACTCGCTTGTTAACGTCCTAAATGAAAAAAATCGGCTTGACAGAACGCAACTTCCTTGCCAAAAGGTAATCTCAACTATCAACTTGAAGCAACCGACCAAACGAGACAACTATGGCTGAGAATCTGCTGGAGATGGGACCTCCCAGTTCCAAGCGGCCGAAGCTGAATTCACCTGCCCTGTCAGCGTCTGATGGACCAGGTAAGGGCCTTCCTTCCACCGCCTGCACACCCAAACATCACCATTCCCGGTTTCCCGAAATTCTGGACAAACCAGGCCTTAATTGAGACAATGACAAGGGGGGAAATGAATGCATAGTTCTGTGTAGTTTCTCATCTAATCAGAAACAACCTCCCAGTTGTGCGTTCGTTTCAAAATGTTCATAGCTGACATGTAGAGATGTGCATACAATGACTTTAAGATAATTCCTCACGGATTTGGGATTTTTGGATTTATACCACCTCTTGGATCGCTTAAATGCTCACATGCTGTGCAGTAAACTGTTCGATCAGTCAGTGTTAAGTGATCACTCTGTGGGTTTGGGTACAACATTAGATAAGATTTGCTCAAATCTTAGCAAATTTTAGTGTTTAATTCGCCTGTAAGTTGCAAATGCAAGACTTAACTTGGAAATAGGGTGATTTTGTGTGATATATATGGAGGGACCAAGCAGAATATTGGTTAATATTTTAGCAATAGTCCATCTTATGAAGTTGCCAAGTCACCGACAGCAGGGATGAAGTTGCGCTTCCATTTCCCAGTCGTGTCCCAGACTTTCGTGGAAGAACTGGGAATTTAAGATGCATAGAGAAGTAAAAAAAAAAAAAAGAAGACAATTCTGTGGCTGGACAACAGCACCGGAGTTGGAATGTATCTTCCAGTTTGCTGGTTGTCACAGCGTTGTGGGATTTACCGGATAGAAAACAACTTCTGCCGTGGAGACAGTTCGGGATGCGTGCCGGGCGTTTCTTTATAGGTCTGCAGGCACGGCATGGTGGAAGAGCAAGTTTCTGTTGCCTTTCCTCCCTCTGAGCATCCTCGGTGTTTTGGTCTGACGCCAGTCTTCTGATATCTCTTCATCAATTTGTCCTTCTCTCCGCGTAACGTCTCCAAAAATCTCTGGCGTGTCTTTTAGTACTTTTGCGCCATTTCTTTTCACCACTATTCTAGAATTATAAGCCTCCTCCTGGGCTGACATCTATTGACTCCGTGGTGGGGGGGGGGGGGGGTCTTCATCTTGTGGGCCTCTTTTCCTCTTTACGTGCATGTTTTGAAACATGCATTTTTACTCCCTTTCCTCTCTGTTCATCCCAAATCACTGATATATTGTAATTTTCCCCTGCTTCACTTACTATCTCCATCTAAATCCTCTTGTTAATAGGTTCCTTTTTCTTTTGCATGTTTTTACAAAGTGTAATAAAGTGCAAAATGGTGAACACTAATAACAAGTTATTTGGCTAATAAACAGACAAACAAATGCCAACTGTCCCGTAACCACCTCCCTCGGGGGAGGAAATAAACACCTCCCTATTCTTGCCCTTTTAATTTTACATCAGTCTTTACTTTTGAATCTAGATTCCAAAGTTAAACACTTTTACTCCAGATTAACTTTCTCCTACCTTCAATCACTGGGGTGGTGAAAGTACCGACGCTTTAGGTGCTGTTGGCGGGCTCAGGTCGACCCAGTTGACCTTTTGGTCCCAGAGAGGTGAGTCAGTGTGAACGCGACAGCGGACTTCCGGGCGGTCCGTGTGTTGCGTGAAAGCCTCTCTGCTCTGATGACGGCCTGCAGTACGCAACAAGTTGAAGCCAAAGGCTCGACGTATTTGCCACGGGTGAAGCCAATACAGTTTAGGAGGGTCCGTCCGCACCGCTGCCAGAATCGTGCTGCTGCGTGCTGCTGCGTGCTGCTGCGTGCTGGCGTCTCCAGAGCAGCGACACGCCGTTCAAACTGAAGCAGACGAGGAAATGACCAGCGCAGCCAGTAACACATGTACTTGAGAGCGTGCCCGTTGGTAACCTTTGTCACTGGGGAGTCAAATAAAAAGAAATGCATCATTTTTCCTCTCTGTCGTCATGGAAACACGACGCTCCGCCAGTGATGTGGCGTTGAGACCAGTGAAATCATGCATGCGCAATCTTGGAGCGTAGTGGCTGAATATTTGCTGTAGACGCTGAGGAACTAGACTATTGATGGAGCATAAATGCACACTTTACAAAATGACCATTTAAAATTAATTAGCTCGCATCAAACTTTGGGCTCCTAATTCTAATTACACCCACCATATTAATGTAAATCCTAAATTTACAGGTTAAATAGAGGGGAAACTTTCTACCTGTCAATCAAACTACCGTAAGCTTTTGCTGCAGGAGCTCCTTAGCTCGCTGTACGTTTTGACTGGAGCCCCCACATTTTAGAGGTGGTCATCTTGTTCTCATGAACAGAAGGCAGCAAGCCTGCTTCAGTGGGGCTAAATTATCATGGAAAACCATATTCTTATTTTTAAAGGACGCACTCAGGATGCAAAGACTGGTTAATTTAGCTGCTTATGACTTAGCTCGAATGGCAATTAATGTGCGCGTGTGCGAGGGCCAATGGTAGATTTCAGTATTTTTGATGTTATGCAGCCGTGTTTATTAGTAGGAGGTGATGGAACTGTTGATAAACCCAGTTTGTCCAGGCATTCTAATTTAATATGGATAGATGGAATACTTAATTCTAAAAATGAAGACATAGTATGAGCTTGTTAACTAGTGCATACTCCCATTCAGAAATTAAAGTAGAGCCAGGTTGGAAGGTGCGCCTCCTTAAACCAGCTCAGGCAGCATCTGGAAAATTGCATTTATCCAGGGAAGTCGGCAGGGCCTCCATTAAAGGCCAGGCTCAGTTACCTCTGCTGTACTCTACCTCATTTAGACAGTGCAGTCGGAATGCTTTCAGACCCTGAGCCCTTTTTTTAAATAAATTTTTACTTGATGAATGTCGATTGATAGAAGCCTTGTTTGTTTTAGCACAAGTCTGCAACATAAAATATGACACAAGGGAAATTGTGTCACATCTTTTGACAGCGCTGCCAATGTTAATGTACAAAAAAGGGGCATTCAACATTCACTGAACTTGAAATTCACCTCTATATGAGTAGCCTGTGGATACATTTATGATAAAGACTTAGCAGACGCTCTTAGTGAGAAAGTAACCTTAAGAAGCTGCTTTTAAAATGCCAAATTTGTGTCCTGTATGTTTGCATTTTGGATTTTCCTTTACATCCAATAAACCGTAGCTGTCTGCATAATATTGTGCATATGTGTCTGGTAGCATAGTTAGATGCGTTAGCAAAGTTTAGGAATATTTCCAAACTGTCGTGAAGTTTCCTCGCTTTTATACAAAGCTCATATTAGCACCGCTTGATTATGGCAAAAATTCCTATGATTAGACAATTAGCTTTTTTTGAACTTTAAACCAATTCTAGTGCATTCCACATCTGATTGTAACAAGGCAAAGTGGCTCCAGGTCACACGGATCATACGTGCACGTGCATTGACACAGTGTAGACGCACACCTGCAACATTACATTTGACAGCAACATCTGTCTTCACTGTCAACAGGACGTTGGACTGGATATTCTCTAAAGTGGGACTACGTCATGTGTTATAACTCAATCCCTGTTTGATCTTAATGGTCTTGATTTTCTTTTGAAAGTTAAAACAGAGGGTGTGCACATTGTCAGTGTGTACAGGCGCACATTTAAAAGATGTTCAGCCTCTATTACTCTTCTCATCTGTTTAGGAGCGATCAAACAAACTGCCGTCTTTACCGTCTTCTCAATCCTCCAGGGAGTTGAAACACTTCGCTCTCACGGTCACGTGCATCGAGGGGAAAACATCAGCCGATGTTAGCATTCAGCTAATAAGTTGCTACAGAGAAGACGTTTACTTGGACAACAATAAACAACAATTTGATGTGACGTTGCCTTGTTCAGAACAGACCATAATGCATTAATATTATCGGCTATATCCTATTATATAAGCAGCTGAAAGATGGACGCACGGATAAACTGGTTCTTATATTAGAGGATTTGTGATTCTAGATAACAGTTCGTTAACTAAAACATAAAATTTGGTTAAAAACTGTAAGCTGATGGAGAAAACTTCCTCCGCGTTCACGTAACTTTCGATGTATTTACTGATCATTTTACTCAGCGGAATGCGGTCTGTAGCGCTATCTGTTCATTCTTTCACACATACTAATTTTCCTTTCACATGTCGCAGGTTTAAACCCCTCAGAAGGACTTTTTCTTCCCTTTCCTTTTAACCAAAGGCTCCCTTTCTTTTGCCACACATAACTGGCACCGTTTCAAAGCTGTTGAGATTTATTAAGATGTTACAGCAATTGCAGCTTGTAAAAAAAGTAACATTACAGAAAAAATAATGTCCGTAAGAGAGGTACTATGTGCAAAATCTTTTTTTAAAAGGTCACGTTGAATGGCATGGAGCAAAGTCTTCCATACTTTGGGAGTATGCACCTGCCACCAGTGGAACAGAGGTGGAATCAGTTTGTAGTTGCAATAGATTTTTCTATGTATGAAAACTTTGGAAGAGAGATGTGAGTCATTAAAACATAAACAGGACAAACTGGTTTTCTCCTTTTTGTTTTAGATCTGGGGTCACTTACCTGGGATGATTTGGAGAACGATCTTCCGGATGAATTGATCCCGAACGGAGGCGATCTGAGCTTGATGAGTGGAATGCCATCAAACGGAGGAGCAGCATCCGGTCCAGGAGGAACTCCGACAGGCCTCGGCGGCGGCGGCAGCGGCGTTCCCGATGCAGCTGCTAAGCACAAGCAGCTCTCGGAGCTCCTTCGAGGGGGTAACAGCTCCAGTATTGCGAGCACAGGACTGAACTCAGCCAACTCCCAAGCAGGTAGTATGGGGCCGCAGCTGGGTACACCGCTGGGTAAGAGCCCCCTTGGCCAAGGCTCCCCCAACAACCACCATTCACCCCAGGCTCAGAAAGCAGGAACACCAAGTGGAGTTGCTGGACAGAACACCAACGGTAATACTGCAGCGATGGGTTTGAACTCAGCGGGATTTAATCAGACAATGATTAATAATGGACCGAGCCACGGCGGGCTCCTCCCGCAGGGCGGGCAACCTCAACCTGGGCAGATGATGAACGGTGGTCTTGGAGCCGATGCTGGGAGAGTACGAGCGGCTGGGGTGGGGGTCATGCAGTACCAGGGAGCGTCAATGCAGGCAGCTGCAGCAGGAGCGGGAGGAGCAGCCAGTGCATTGGCAGAAACACTTACCCAGGGAGGGCAGCAGATGGGGGCTCACACCAATCTCAATGGTGCCCAGCAGGCAGGAAGTCTCAACAAGGTGGGTGACATTTTTCCTGTCACTGCTGACAAGACTAACATTATGGCTTACAGAAATATTAAAGAATGCGTCCACCGTGGCCTCCTGACATTTCCACATGTACCTGTTAAATGAAACACTGCTTTGTTGTTGGTATATTCCAAAATGATATTTGTGCCAACATTTGATTTGGATTTTCCTCTTGTGGTGAAAGAAAGTAGACTTTGCAAGGCTTAACTTGTGTGGCAGCAACCAGTCGGCATATGTATGACCCAGCTATTTGTGGCAAATTCATTCATTTCCTGTGCTAATTATCCACAAATAGATGGAGTAAAATAACAATTGAAGGCTTTCTGGGGGGGAAACAAGTCAGACGTCTACTCTCCAACAAAAGCCCACCCTCACCCAGTCCTTACCCCGTCATAACAAACGGTCGTTAGTTGCAGCCATACTTTTAAACGTTTAAAATGACCGCTACTGTGCAAGTGCGGTGGTGAAGGGGATGCTCGCTCGGCTGAAAAGCTCAGCCTGGCCCTTGTGCGGGGAAGCCTGGCCTGCAGAGGTTCACAGTATGTTGTGGTGAAGGGAACTGAAGAGTTAGTGTGTTTGTCTGTGTGAAACCCTGTGCTTTCAGCCTTCTCAGCTATGTTGAAAGGCTGCCAGTGACTGGTCAGCTCAGCTGGGTCTTCTTATCGGCTGTGTTGGAACACAGTCAAGAGCCTAAGGGGAGACAGCCTGATCTGGCCCTCTAGTCTCCCAGCACTTATGTGGATGAAGGAGCGACACTAGCAAGTTGACCTTTGTGTGAAGCATGTCACAGACTTGGATTATAACTCATTGTAACTAGAGAGAATATTTACAAGGACTTGAATATACTGTCACTAGGGTCTATCCCAGATTTACATGCCCACAAAATGCACTTAAGACTATATTAAGAATGTGCCTTAACTCTGCACTATGTGGTTGCCATAGAAATGACATATTCTCAGAAATCACAGCCTTAATCTTTGGGAAATCAAAGGTCAAAGTTGGCCCAGAATCCAGAACCTCATCAAAATCCAATCATCTCTTCCATGGCCAATTACCAGCATTCCTGAAAATTTCATTAAAATCCATTTGGAACTTGAGTTATTTTGCTTACAAAATGTAAGATTAAGAGTGAGACATGGTTTGAAAAATTTCACAACCCTAACTTCTGTAAATTCAAGGCTTTACTTGAATTTACAGGAGTTATTAGAAGGAGTTATTACTTCCTTATCTCTGGTCTCTCCTCTGGCAGTTTTCTTTGCATGGTGTTGACTGCTCCACCTTGTATGCCAGTTTTAATTTTTGGCCCTCGGATTAGTTTTTTATAAATATCTGGGTCCTCTATCAGAGGCCTGGGACCTTCAGGGTCCTCTGTGGGATCTTAGCTGTTCATAGCACCGCACTCTTCTAGACAGAGATCTAATAGGATGTTCCAGGGAACTGCTGGGACCACTTTGTCCACCACTACAGGGTCTGGCTGGTTCACCTGTATCAGTTAGTCTCACAGGATCTTGGCACAGTGATTCTCCAGCACCTTTGGAAGTGTGACTTTGGAGTTTCCAGTCCAGACTTGGTACAGATGCCGGCCACTTGGTTTTGATGTTGCATGTTCACTTTAGCTGCTTGATTCTGGATTGTCTCAGGGGCTTCTTTGCAAGCCGGCATCTTGGATCCTGGTGTAGTAGATCCTGGCTTCTATCTGGGGTGGACTCCTTCCCTCCCCATGCATTGAGAAGAGCTTTCTTGCCTTTATGTTGGTGGCTTCTATCTCCTCTCTTGGCTAGGTCATTATACCGGCGGGCTGATGACTGTGGTACTTAAAGACAGGGGTTCATTTCCTATCTGAACAATCTGCAGCCTTAGTTGATGCTGCTGCACACTGCTGGGCTTTAAAAGGTTAAAGAGAACTTGCTAAAAAATAATTTCAGTGCTATTTGCCACCATTTAGAACCAGTATGATATATGTCCACCTTTGGGCTGTCGTATCAAACAGTACAGTGGAACCTCTACTTACGAACGACTCTACATGCGGAATTTGCAGGTTACGAAAGGTCTCAACGGGAAAATATTTCTTCTTGTTATGAAAGAAATTTCATGATACGAAAGGCAAAAATACGCTGCCGCTGCTACTCGCAGCTCGCGGAGTTTAGCGAACGTAAACATGCTTGTAGCTGCTCTGCCATTGGCTAACGCCTAGCATTTCCCTGTCATCCCATTGGCTATGAGGGACGTCAATCTGTACAAGTTTGTGTGTATCCCAGCGTCGCCTTTGTTTACCGTATTTTCATGACCATAAGGTGCACTGTATTAAAAGGCGCACTCTCAGTTATGGGTGCTATTGCTGTATTTAAAACATACATAAAGAGCACCATATTATTAGGCGCATGCTGAAACATGACAGTAAAAAATGACAACGGAAGTAAAACAGTGAGTTTCGACACATTTATTGAACAAAATATTCATTCTTCCGCCACAAAACCATCAAAGTTTTCATCTTCTGTATCTGAATTAAACAGCTGCGCTATTTCAATGTCCAACATCCCGAATTCCTCTTCTTAATCATCTGAATCGGACTCACCGACCGGTTCCGCTTCATTTTGTGAAAGCTCTTACAATGCATGAAGACAGTATCATAGCCCATGCGTCTACAATCCACCCGCATATGGTGGCATAACCTGCACGCCGCTGCCTCATAGTCTTTGTGAAGGAGTGTTCGCCTTCCGTCATCCAGCGCTCTGTCCGTTTCCGTGGCAGCCGAGAACCACGGTGAACGACGACTTCTCGTGCCCCGTTGTGCGTATCGCCACCGTGCTGGTCCCTTTTTCTCCACTTTGTGGGTCAAAGGGATGTCAAAAGTCAGAGGGATCTCATCATCAGAGGGATCTCATCACCAACATCATGTTGGTGATGTGGCTGGGCGCGGTTATCTTGTCGCGGCAGTAGGTGCGGAAGATGGCCGCCCTCTCCTGGTTAGGGTTAGGGATGATGGCCACCCTCTCCTGGTTAGGGTTAGGGACGATGGCCACCCTCTCCTGGTTAGGGTTAGGGTTAGGGAAGATGGCCACCCTCTCCTGGTTAGGGTTAGGGAAGATGGCCACCCTCTCCTGGTTAGGGTTAGAGGTAAGATCGGGCCTAAAAAATCCAGCCCGACCCGACCCAGGCCCGCGGGCATTAAAGCCCGACCCAGCCCAAGCCCGACCAATTTACTTGATTTGCAGGCCCGAGCCCGAAGCAAACCCGAAATTTAAATTTATCCCATAGTATTTTGGGCAGAAAAAACGCAAGATCTTTTAAGGTTAAAATAATCTACATATTTTTACGATCATGATAAATGAATGGAACACAGAATAAGAGGCCAGACAAAGAGAGTGAAAGAGAAATCTTGATGCGCACTCGCTTAATTACGCGGAGAAATACTGCAGCCCACTAGGCTTTAAATAGAATAACGCAAATCAAATAAATGGTAAAAGATATATGAAATTGTTATTTCTATAGTTTTGTTTCAACGTTTTAGTGTATATTTTTATAAACAAATATTTATTAAAAAAAAGTCAGCGAGAGAGAAGCCCGGCCCGACCCGACCCGACCCGAACGTAATGATTGACATTTTACGCATTTTAAGCCCGACCCGAATTTCGGGTTGGGTCGGGCACGGACTCGGGCTCGGGCTCGGGCTCGGGCTCGGTCTTAAGATCTTACCTCTAGTTAGGGTTAGGGAAGATGGCCACCCTCTCCTGGTTAGGGTTAGGGAAGATGGCCACCCTCTCCTGGTTAGGGTTAGGGAAGATGGCCACCCTCTCCTGGTTAGGGTTAGGGAAGATGGCCACCCTCTCCTGGTTAGGGTTAGGGTTAGGGGAGATGGCCACCCTCTCCTGGTTAGGGTTAGGGTTAGGGGAGATGGCCACCCTCTCCTGGTTAGGGTTAGGGTTAGGGAAGATGGCCGCCCTCTCCTGGTAATCCGCGGGCAGCCGCTGCGCAACAGTTGTCCTCGCACGTATGGAGAGATGCCGCCGCCTCATAAAGCGAAAACACTAAGATTGCTCGATTGCCATTTTTCAGCCGCATATTCGATGGCCTGCAGTTTAAAGTAAGCCTCATTCATATGCGTCTCGCTTGACCGGCGCCATTTTAGGGGATCCTTACGCGTAGGTGTGCCGCTAATCGATTGGCAGAGCGTTTACCGTAGTGCACCCACCAAAGGCGCACAGCAGATTTTGGAACTCGCACCATATTATAAGGCGCACCGTCGATTTTTGAGAAAATCTCAGTGTTATAGGTGCGCCTTATAGTCGAAAATATGGTAACTTTTATTCATTGTGGGTGTTCGTATGTTTGTCTATTAGATGGCGGTGTTACTACAAGTGTTAACGTTCATTGTTAGTAATGACGGCTAATGTACGATTAGCCTGTAATAAAGTTCATTTTCTTCCTGGAGAAGCCTTGCACTGAATTCCTACATTTATTGTGCGGTAATCTAATTGTAACATGTATTTGTTACATGTTTTGATGCATTTTTATGATTTTATTAAAAAAATTATGTCCGAATTTTTGGGGCCTTCGAAAACGCGTCTCTACTTACATAATTTTCAGGTTACGAAACAACATCTGGAACCAATTAATTTCGTAAGTAGAGGTCCCACTGTAGTTGATAACAGTTTTGGAAATGGCCACGATCACTTATTTGCTTTACGAAATTTTCTTTTATACAGAGATATCCTTGAAGTATAGTTCTAGAGGGGGGAAATACAACTTGCTTTTTTTCTTTTATCCATCTAGATGGGTCTGAGCAGCAATGGGGGTCCATTTGGGGCCCAACCCTATGGACAGGGTGCTACCGGGCCTGGCCAGCAGCTCAACCAACAGCAGCAGCTACAGAACAAGGTTACCCTTGCAAACAGTTTGCCACCTTTCCACAATGAGCTGAAAGGTGCTGCTGTCACTAACGTGCCAAACATGGTAATTCCTTGTTATTGTGATAAAACATTTTTAGTTGCTAAATGGTGTTTTCTGAGTCATTTTTTAAGCACTGCACCTGTTTAACCTTGATATTGTGAGTGTTTTGTACAATTGTTTTAATGAAATCTCACAGGAAGTGACTTGGAAAGTTAACATTATTACTTCATTTAACATTTCTTTGCATTACAATCAATCAGCAGCTCCAGCAGCCTCAACAGCAAGCGCCCATGCTCCCAATGGCTGGCAGCGGCAGTGTGGCGGTGACATCGGCGGGCCCCACAGCTGACCCAGAGAAACGCAAATTGATCCAGCAGCAGCTGGTCCTGCTGCTTCATGCACACAAGTGCCAGCGCCGGGAGCAGGCGAACGGCGAGGTGAGGGCGTGCGCTCTTCCTCACTGCCGCACAATGAAGAACGTCCTCAACCACATGACCCACTGCCAGGCTGGCAAGTCCTGCCAGGGTGAGTTGCAGAAGTTGAAACCAGATTAGGAGTTGAGTCCACAGCTTTTTTGGGCTGTTATCTGCTTCTTTTGATTGCTCTTAAAGGTGATACTTGAGCTTTGGGCTCCATCAAAGGTTTAGAAGTAAATAGTGAACTTTATTGATGTAACGCAGCCATACTCTAACAACAATGATGGAGCCTTTTTAAAGTATAACCTAAATTTGGAGCTTCTTCTCACTAGTCTGGAAGGACACATGTTTTAGAAGCAAAATGTCCTTAAATCTCATTTGGTCTTACATCAAGTTGACAGTCACCTGAGAGAAAATCTTACCTGCTGCGTCTTGCAGCAGTGATGCTGCATCCACATGAAATGCAGAAGAAAAAGATTTTTGACATTATTTGATATTAAACAGAACAGAAATGACGCAGATCAAAACCAAAATATGGTCATTTAGGATAATCGTGAGCATCATTTTAACCTCGTTGGCATCTTTGACTGTTTCCCCTGCAGTGGCTCATTGTGCGTCATCCAGACAGATCATTTCTCACTGGAAAAATTGTACACGACATGACTGTCCCGTCTGCCTGCCGCTGAAGAATGCCAGTGACAAACGTACTCAGCAACGTAAGTATGGTAGTGTATTTAATCAGAGTCCCTCCTTAAGAAAAATCTTTGTGTGTGATGTTTTATGATGATGCTGTAGCGCAGAGGTTAACCATTAAAGGTCTTTCCCATACCAGTGAGGATTTTTATTTAAATTATAGCAGCTGATGGAAGATGTTTGGGGAGCTTTGTTCTCCAGTTTAGCTTAATAACTGAAAAACAGAATACTTTATTGTTTTACTCTGATATAGGAAGTATTGACAATTATTACGGTGAGAGGAGCCAATTATGTACATCACCTCTGCCAAAACAAACTTTACTACCAGGCTTAATTCTTGACAGAATGACGGTATTTATTTTCTCTCTTTCTCTTCACAGCAAAGCTGGGCTCCCCTAATGCAGGCCTCCAGAACTCCATTTCTTCAGTTGGTGTGGGCCAGCCAAGTCCCACCATTAATACCTCAACTCCTATAGACCCCTCCTCCATGCAGAGAGCCTACGCGGCACTTGGGCTGCCGTACAGCAGCCAGACAACCGGGCAGAGCCAGCAGGGCCCAGGACAGCAAGCAGGTGCACAAAATTCACAAGCTCAGCAACAGCAGCAGCTTCAACAGCAAATGAGGCCCATCAATGCACTTGGTAAAGCCACGGGCAAATTCTTGGTCCGATCCGTGAACATTTTCTGAAAAACTATTTAAAAAATACAATTTTGTTTTGTTAAAAAAACAACTTGTAACACTATAATAGGTTCAATGCCAACAAAAACACTGAAAGTTTACGTTTAAATATGAATAGACCTACCTGTAAAAAAACATTGGAGTTTTATAAGATTAATTTTTACATTTAAAAAATGAGGCAATGCTGTTGGCTCACAACTCTTTATATTTATAGGTAACCAGATGGCTCTTGGAGGCACAGCAATGGGTGTGACCACTTCAGACCAGACAAACCTGCACACAGATTCTGTTCCCAATGCACTCAACACTAACAGGTCAGTCTATGCCAAAAATTACAACTCAATCCAAAATACTTTTTCCTTAAAATATTTCAGAACATTTGTTTTCTATTAGCAGACACTCAAATATTCAACAGAGAATAATTTGGTGACAGGTAAATTGATCCATCAGCTTACTCACAGGGTAGCTGCCGTCTTTCTTTGATGCCTTAATTTTTGACAGCCGTCATGGAAATATTGGAATTTAAACAATTCTTTCAATTCATTGACAGTAGAACTTATGGCGTCTACCTCTCTTTCGCTATGCTGGTGGAGTCTATTAACTCGACCCTCAAAAAAGTTGCTTTGCTTGGTTTGAAAGCCTTTTAAGCCTGAAGTGGAATGTTTCCCAACACCAAACCTTGGTTGAGGTAACTTGGACTCAGGTTAAGATCGGAACATCTGAACCTTCCCTGTTCTTCCTGCAGTCAGCTGCTGTCAGACGGTTCAGCTGTGGGCTCGATGGGCAACCTGCCCACTGCAGCACCCATGTCAGCCACAGGCACCAGGAAAGCGTGGCACGAGCACGTCACTCAGGACCTGCGAAGTCACCTTGTGCATAAACTGTATGTACCCCTGTTGGAGAATTTACACGTGACAATTTTTAGTTTCTATTCCTGTTGTGAACATGTTATGTTATTTTAAAACCCTAAACCTTGTTTCAGTTTTTGTGTTGAGAATTGCATTTCTGTGGCAGGGTACAAGCCATATTCCCAACCCCAGATCCGGCAGCTTTGAAGGACAGAAGGATGGAGAACCTTGTAGCGTATGCCAGGAAGGTGGAAGGGGACATGTACGAGTCGGCTAACAGTCGTGTATGTCAGACAATATCCAAAAATGTTTTATTTACTTAATCTTAATTTAATTGGAATCTCATAAATAATAAATGAGTATTGTTTTTGCTTTCTCCAGGATGAATACTATCATTTTCTGGCTGAGAAAATCTATAAGATCCAAAAGGAACTGGAGGAGAAGAGGCGCTCCAGGCTACAGAAGCAGATAATGAACCAAGCACCTTTGGCTGTTCAGGGTACACAACAGCCCAGCCTTCCCCAACCTAATGCCTTTGGCGCAAGGCCACAGAGTAAGTACAATTCTGAGTTAATGGCAATCAAATTTGGGTTTTCAAGCCTTTTTAATCAATAGGCAGAGTATCTGCTTTACATTTCATTTATTAAAGAGAATTACTGGGTGGCATTTGCTCAGGCTCCTAGGGGGGCTAGGCTGAGTAGTGGACGATTCTTGGTTCAAGCCCCAGTGTGCGGAAAAAAAAACAGTAGTAGTACGAGGTGCCAGGACACCTTCAGAGCACTGCTGAGGTGACTTTGAACACAGTACTGAACCCCCAAATGCTTACCTGTGTACCTGTAATCTCGGTGTACCTTCACCCATATGGAGGTGGAACAGGGTCCAGCACCCTCCCGTGACCCCAAAAGGGGGATATAGGAGCCAAGTAATAAAATAAACAGATGCTCTGTTGATAATAAGGATGCTCTATGCATTTAGGGTTGTTTCAGAGGAAAGATAACAATTGTGGAATTGTGCTAATGTCACAGACTTGTAACCAAAAATAACTGTGAAAGTCTGACACCATTGAAATAGCAAGATCTCACTATGTGCTTGCTATTGTGAGATGGTTGCTAAACAACCAACAGAAGTGCATGAAATGGTTTAACTTGCCTTTTTGCCAATAGATGGACCTGTTCCTTTGCCCAACATGCCAAATCAAATCATGAATCGCATGCAAGTTTCACAAGGTACATGTGAAATATAGACTTTAGTACATTTTGTTGAAGAAGTTGAGTTTTTCAATGCACAGAAAGATACCTCTGTCCCTGACTAAATATTATGGGCCCCTCATTCTGTCTAGGAATGAACCAGTTCAACCACATGGCTCTCCCCAATGCCCAGATCTCTCAGGCACCAATGGGAGCCCGAGCTGCTTCGCCTATGAACCACCCACAGCAAATGAACCTGAGTGCCGTCCCAGCAGTAAGGATGAGAGAAAAAAAGCAAATGCATTGTATTAGACAGTGAAATTGCTGCATTATACTTGCAGCCCTTTATCATGTTACAATTTAATTAGGTTTAAGTGGCAACGAAGAAGACCCTAAATGGCTATGGTGTACCCTTCATACTATGTTGTAATAGTAAATATTTTGTTCTTTTCTTTTAGCTGGGCATGTCCCCATCCAGGATGCCCCAAGCCCAGGGCATGATGGCCGGACATGGGGCCGGTAACATGGTAGGTCAGACAAACAGCCAGGGACAGTTTCTTGCACAGAGCCAGTTCCCGACTGGAGCTGCAGTTAATGCGGCAGCGACTATGAATGTCACTGTGGGATCTGGCATGGGCCAATCGCCTGCTCAAGCTGCTGTTACTCAGGTGGGTGGTTGACCAGTTTAATAATCCCATACCTTTGTTGTTGCTGAAATGTTTGTTTGATTAAAATAAGTGGGGGGGACTTAAGTTCAAACTATATTCATTCATCAAACTAGACACTAATTGCTCCCAAATTGTTTCATCCTGGGCTGAGGTCTTTTCTTAATAGTATGCGTGGTTGACCTCATTATTGTGTGTTTGCTTGTCTTGTTTGTGTGTGTGTGTGTGTTTGTGTGTATTTGCGTGTGTGCCTGCGTTCTGTGCGTCCTTCTCTCCAGCAGCAGCAGCAGAGTGCTAACCTACCCATGAATGCACTTGGCCCCTCACTGGGCCCTCAGCTAGTTTCTTCCCAAACCCCTTTGCAATCCACGCCTCCTGCTGCTGCCTCCTCTGCCCCTACAGTTGGGGGGGCCACTAACCTGCCGCACCCCCAGCCCTCAAGCCGCAGCTCCACCCCCACCCTCCCTGCCCCCGCCCCAGGTGCCACCCCACCCCGCCCCACTCAGCCCCAACCCCAGGTGGAACTCCCCACAGCAGCACAGATGCAACCCCCGCCTCAGCCCCCTACCACGCCGGTGAGACTCAGATCCTTCCGCATGCCGTCCACTATGACTCCCCAGCCCCTTCAAACTCCCATTGCTCTGACTGTTGCGTCCCAACCCGTTCCATCCACATCCACCTTTCTGCATGATAACCTCATCTTCACCTGTTTAGCATCCGACAGTGGCATTGTTGCATCCCTGAAATTAGGAAATGATTGATTCAATATGAGAGCTGTCCGTCTGTCCCATGACTTTTGCCTTGCATGCACGTATGAACAAAAGTGGTCTCAGTGCCTCCCATGTTTATTCTTTTCTGCATCTATTTGTGCTTTTAGTTGTCTCAGCCTGGAGCCAGCCTGGAAAACCGGGTCCCTACACCAGCCTCGGCATCCAGTGCTGACTTGCATACTCAGCATGTTGGAGCAGACCTACCAACCCAGGAGGTCAAAACCGACGCAAACCATGACCAACAGGAGTATGAGGCAGCATGCGGCAAAATTGAGCCCAAGATGGAGGTAATTTGAAGCTATAAATTATAAAATTAATTTCTGTACTAATAAAATAATCTTCACTTCCCAGCATTTATATTTGGCACACTTGAATGTGTATTTTGCTTAAGATATATTACCATATTTCAGTTTTTGTGTCCAGGTTAAGCTGTGAATTTTTGCTGGTGTAATGGATGTCAAATCATATAACACAGGAATTGGCTGCAATTTGACATGTTTAGATGATTAGGTCTCAACAGTGTCTACAGTTCTGTTGTTCAGTTTGAATACTTGACTATCCATTGAATGAAAACATCAAGGAAGTGCAACAATGTTCGAAAAAAGGCCAGTTTAATTGTGTTGTTTCATCTCCAGGCTGAAGAAGACATGGTGTCGGTAAAGAAGGAGGAGCCAGAAGAAAAGACTGAGTCTATGGAGGTGGAGGAGAAAAAGCCAGAACCGAAGGAAGAGGATGACGCTGGAGCTAATGGCACAACTTCCTCATCTCCCTCTCAGTCAAGAAGGAAAAGTGAGTTTATATTAAAGGGATAAACCCCTATTGTGTAATTATTTTAAATAGGACAGGGTAAAACATCAAAGTAAAGCTTTGAAGTGGAGCATAGCTGATTAGCTATTACGAACTGTAGTATTTGCCCCACAATAAAAATATAAGCAAATATAAATATCAACTATTCAAATAAAATATTCAATTGCATTGCACAGTTGCTGGTTAAGAACAATTCCAAATCTGGGGTACCTTCAAACAACACTTTCACATAGGCTAACCGTTGAATACAAGACAAGTGAAACATGGTGGGAGACAAACTCATTGAAGGTATTCCAATTAATTGGAGTATTACCAGTAGTTCTGGGTGTACGTCACAATATATGAGGAAATTGGCTGCTTGGTAGAGGTCTGAGTGCTTCGTTCCTGGTTTCAGTGGTTTTAATCTTTATTATTCTTTACTTTCGCTTGCCTTATTTTTCAGTCTTTAAGCCAGAGGAGTTGCGTCAGGCACTAATGCCAACGCTGGAGTCTCTGTACAGACAAGACCCTGAGTCACTGCCCTTCCGACAGCCAGTAGACCCCTTGCTTCTAGGGATACCGGTCTGTACAATTATTGTTAAATACCAAGGTTGTTAGTGCTCATTAGTTTCTTAGTCAGTAACACCTTTTTTCACTTTGTTCTTATAGGACTACTTTGACATTGTAAAGAATCCAATAGACTTGTCCACAATAAAGCGCAAACTCGATACAAGTCAGTATCAAGAGCCCTGGCAGTACGTAGATGATGTCTGGTTGATGTTCAACAATGCTTGGTTGTACAATCGCAAGACATCTCGTGTCTACAAGTACTGTTCCAAACTCGCCGAGGTGTTCGAGTCTGAAATCGACCCTGTGATGCAGGGTCTGGGATACTGCTGTGGAAGGAAGGTAAGATATTGGGAAACATTCATGATTAAAAAGTTGTACTGATTTATATTTGTCCGTATGGCATTACACATACAGTTGAGGTACTGTAGGTCCAGAATGTTAAAGATGACTTTTTTGAATCGTCTACGTAATGATTTTTACTGACATTTTACCACCTGTATCTCTGCAGTATGAGTTCTCTCCACAAACTCTCTGTTGCTATGGCAAGCAGCTCTGCACCATACCCACTGGAGGCACATATTATAGCTACCAAAACAGGTAAATAGCCCTGTATCAGCACTATTGGCCTCTCCTGTTCTCATAACTATAAAATGGAAATTGTTGGGGAAAAAAGATATTGTTGCAAGCAGTAAACATAGCATTTTGAATGTTTTGAGCTGTAGTGCAATACAAGTATGTGTCATCTCTTCTAGAGTTCTAGGAGAAGACCGCTGTTATTCATGTTGTGTTGTCACCTTTAGTTTTTCTTTCATCTAGTTCAATGCACTTTTAAACTGTTAACAGCTGCATTGCATCATTGAAGAAACTCTGAAAACGATTCTAAACTCATCAGAGCTGAGCGTTGGAGAACATTAATCATTGTCATTTAAGTGTAAAAACAGTCATGTTTCCATCTTTGGATCATTTTAGTTCCCATTTAACCCATTTCATGTAAAAGCCACAGAATTGCGCTTCATTACTTTTTATAAGTTGTCCTTTGCGCCCCCTGGTGACTAAACTGCGCACACTGCACCCCCCTTTTCCACACAAACACGCAGCAGGACTGATAGATCACAACTTGGTGACAAGACGAGGGTCTTATACCCTTAATGGGAACATGAGTGTAATATGTAAATGTACAAGATAGTAATTATATGGAAGCGACAGGAAGATGATATTCTGCTGATGAGCGCTGAAGTTGAAAGTGCCAACTCTTTTTTTTAACAGGTATCATTTCTGTGAAAAGTGCTTCAATGAGATCCAGGGAGATAGTGTGACATTAGGAGACGATCCTGCACAGCCACAAACGTAAGTCATAATGCCAAAGGGCGTAATTTTTTAAACTTACATTTTAATTAAACGCATTGAGTTGTACTTACAAGAAAATAGTCTTTCAAAAAACACTATTATATACAGGGGCAGAACTTAAAGGTGATTTTATGAAGATTTTCATAATTTAGCTGCATTTGTTTGGGGGGGGGCAGAGTCAATGTATATGTAACATTAGTGCCTTTTCTTTCTCTTTCAATTTTTTGTTGATGCTTTAGGATGATCTCAAAAGATCAGTTTGAACGCAAGAAGAATGACGTACTCGACCCTGAACCGTAAGTAAAAGCAAACGTACTTGAACACAGTCATTTGTCCAGTAGTTTCTCCTCCTATCATTTTTCATGTCATATTGAACCAGCTTCCTTCGCTGTAGCCATTAGATCACACGAGTCCCATTTCAAGAAAATAAAAAGAAAGGCAGCACATATATAAAACACATATGCTTCAATAATTTCATCAGTATTAAACATCGGAGTTAAAAGTGAGAAACCATTTAAACACTCAGGAAACCTTTACAGGACTTTTGAGTTAAATATCTAATCAAAGTTTGACACAATTACTCTACAATATTGAACTGTTTACGCAATATTTTCCTTTAAACAGGTTTGTTGAATGTAAAGATTGTGGACGGAAGATGCACCAAATCTGCGTCTTACACTACGAGGTCATCTGGCCATCTGGGTAAGTGATTAAGGTCTTTTAATTAATGTATGTTTTTCACAATTTGTGTCAGAAGCAAAACTGAGTTGGACTTCCTTTCCTAGATTCATCTGTAAGAGCTGTTTAAAGAAAAGTGGGAAAACGCGGAAGGAAAACAAGTTCACTGCAAAACGTCAGTAGACTTCCACACTTGAATTGTCAATTGTCACCTCCCTCACTGTACCTGTACCCATATTGCTTTCAAGTTAAATGAACCCTGCACCTGTTAAATTTGTCATCTAGGGCTACAGACAACACGACTAGGAATGTACATTGAAGACCGCGTAAATAAATACTTGAAAAGACAGAACCACCCAGAAGCTGGAGAGGTGTTTGTGCGAGTGGTGGCGAGCTCTGATAAAACGGTTGAAGTAAAACCGGGCATGAAAGCCAGGTAAGATCATTATTGTAAAGTAGGAATTTGCAAGGGACGTTTCAAGTCAATTTGTGGCATTTGTAGGTCAATCTTAAATGTGGTAAAAATGGCTTTGGACAGCATGAGGGAAGCACTGTTGCAAGCCGTTAAAATTGTCTGTTCTTTAGTTTTATTAGTACACGGGACAAATTATCGTGTTTTTGTTTCTTTTTTTCATTGTCTTTAATAAAATGATTCATGCCCAGATTAATTAGTGGAAACTGCAGCACTCACCCTCTCAAAAGGTTTGAGGGTTGTTAGCTGTTGCATAAAACAAGTTCAAAGTTGCAATACTCTCCACCTTTGCTGCGAAGGAGCATTTCCAGGAAGACCTTATCTTCACATTGTTTAATTTAAGGCTGGCCGCTTTTTATTGACTTGGATTTAGATTGTTTTATTTTCTTAGTCTGAAATTTTGATCAGTTAAGGATGTTAATCATAAGAGTAATGAAACTGAGATCTGGGAAATGAGCAGTTCAATCAACTGCTGTTTTTATTACCAGGCAATCTGTCCAAAACATTTCCATAAAATACCCAACAGTGCTTGTTTATTCGGTCTAATTTAGATTAACAAAGATGAAGCTATCAAATCCGAAGATAGTTTCGAAGTAAAAATATTGCACTAGAATCTTAATGGACAGAAGCTTTTTTTAGAATCACTTTTCTCCAAGTGTAGGTTATGCCAAAATTTTAAATTGGGGCATTTGAGATTAAGGTGTAATGTACCTGAATCTGAGTGCAACAACAAACAAATGTATGACTTGAGTGAATCTGATGTTCTTTATAAAGTTTACACACATTCTCATGTAGCTTCAGTGGCAGTGGATGCATTTATGGCTGTAATCTGACTGATCTTTGTTTTTTTTATTGTTCCTTTGTTTTTTTATGGATCTGTTTGGCCCCGACCTGTAATACAGTGCAGTCACTGGTCATAAACAACGTACTGTCATAAACCCCTCTTGCACTTTAGCGAGATGGGTTTGTTAGTTACAGTCACTGTGTGCCCCGAGTAGCTGATCCCAGTCAGCCGCAACCCCAAGATTTGGTTGTAATGTAATTAAATGCCGAAATGGCTGCATATTCACATATTAGGAGAAATCATTCCAATATACTTTTGTGACATCAGGTTTGTGGACACTGGAGAAATGCCCGAGACGTTTCCCTACAGAACCAAAGCACTTTTTGCCTTTGAGGAGATTGATGGTGTGGACGTGTGCTTCTTTGGAATGCATGTCCAGGAATATGGTTCAGAGTGCGCATTCCCCAACACTAGGTAGGTACAATTAAATATTGTGCTGCCTCTACCTTTTTTTTAATGGTAAGATTGATCACCTTTCCCTCCCTCTCTCTACCTGTGCAGGCGGGTCTACATATCATACCTTGACAGTATTCACTTCTTTAGACCTCGCATTCTACGGACTGCAGTATACCATGAGATCCTCATCGGATACTTAGAATATGTCAAGAAACTCGGGTATGTCTGCTGATTCTGCCCATTGTCTATAACAGGGTAGACTTTGAAATGGCCCCCACTTCTCTGTCAGAGATCTGCAGACGACATTCTTCATTTTCTGTCTCTTTTGTTTGACGTGTTTGCTCACAGATATACCCAAGGCCACATCTGGGCATGTCCACCTAGTGAAGGAGATGACTATATCTTTCACTGCCATCCCCCTGAACAGAAGATCCCGAAGCCAAAGAGACTGCAGGAGTGGTACCGGAAGATGCTGGACAAGGCTTTTGCTGAGAGAATTCTGCATGACTATAAGGTAGGATTAAAGAATGTGCAGGGGGAGGGACATGCCAAGTGAATTTTGTTTCTCTTAATTAGACTTAATACATTTAATCATAGAGTAGAGGTAAACGAATTAATAATTGCTGGATTAACAAGATGCGGCACATCCGCTGCCTTTCACAAGTGATTAAGGATATTATTGTTTTAAAAACTGATGATTCCAGTTGGGTTGTCAGCTGCATCTTTTACATTTGCATGCCCCATCTAAACACTGGCGTAGACTTATAAATAAGAATTTGGTACTTGGAGAGAATAACACAAATGCATGTGGAAGTTTAATTTGCTAGAATTCCATCTCAAAGGCATATGAATCATATAATTGCACAGAGATTTGTCAAATTATGGAAAGTCGATAAACTCTCAGAAACTCACAGCATTTGTGTTTTTTCTCCCCCCCCCCAGGACATCTTCAAACAGGCAACAGAAGATCGCCTTACCAGTGCTAATGAGTTGCCGTACTTTGAGGGTGACTTCTGGCCCAATGTGTTGGAAGAGAGCATCAAGGAATTGGAACAGGAAGAGGAGGAGCGGAAGAAGGAAGAGAATACAGCTGCCTCTGAAACTCCCGAGGTGTGGACCTGGTCTCACGACTCGACAACATGTAACCAGCACGTGACCTTTTTCTGAGCTCTTTTCTTTGACTGTCATTGTTGGGCAGGGTGCACAAGGTGATAGCAAAAATGCAAAAAAGAAGAACAACAAGAAGACCAATAAGAATAAGAGCAGCCTGAGCCGAGCCAATAAGAAGAAGCCTGGGATGCCGAATGTAGCCAATGATCTATCCCAGAAGCTCTACGCCACCATGGAGAAGCACAAAGAGGTCAACTCATTTTCCAGTTTGTCAGAGAAATTGAAACGAGTCTTTTAAGATAAATGAAATACAGAGTAGATGTTAATGCTTCTGGAATCTTCTATGTTGTAGGTGTTCTTTGTGATCCACCTCCACTCTGGACCCATGGCCAATACGCTGCCCCCCATTGTTGACCCTGACCCTTTGCTCTCTTGTGACTTGATGGATGGCCGCGATGCCTTCCTGACGCTCGCCAGGGACAAACATTGGGAGTTCAGCTCGCTCAGAAGGTGCAAGTGGAGCACCATGTGCATGCTTGTGGAGCTGCACAACCAGGGCCAGGACCGCTTCGTGTATACATGCAATGAGTGCAAACACCACGTGGAGACACGGTGGCACTGCACTGTGTGTGAGGTACTTAGTATTTTTATTATTACTTTTTGCCGTATTATCCTTTCACTTTTATTTTTAGTGATTGAAATAGATTAATCTCATTGGGGGAAAGTAAATTGATGCTTCTTAGGTTTACTTTTTGGACCCACATATTTTGGTTTTCTACACAACACAGTGAATTTGACAGATGAATGCTGGTGTGTCAAGTTCCAACTTTGATTCAAGAGATTGGACACATCATATTACATTCATCTATTAGGAAAAACAGCCATTTTTGCAGAATTCTCTCAATTTTAAAATGATTTGGTGAGATTGTAGAAAACATTACAGTGAATTTGGGTGAAACTAGGTTATTTAAATTTGAACGTCACCAAATAATGTGAATTAATTTTAACTAAATTATGTTGTGGATCCACTTGGACAGTACTCAGGGGTGGGGGAAATGTTGTGGATCCACTTTGTAGGCTGCTTCAGTACGTCACAACTGTTGAGCCATCACATAACAATGATTGTGATGTGTTCCCTCTTTTTTCTGCAGGACTTTGATCTGTGCATTAGCTGTTACAACACAAAGGGACATGAGCACCAAATGGTGAAATGGGGCCTCGGTCTGGATGATGACAACAACAGTCAGAGTGGTGAGGCCTCCAAGAGCCCACAGGAGAGCCGGCGGTTAAGTATCCAGCGCTGCATCCAGTCCCTCGTGCACGCGTGTCAGTGCCGCAATGCCAACTGCTCTCTGCCGTCCTGCCAAAAGATGAAGCGAGTGGTGCAGCATACCAAGGGTTGCAAGCGCAAAACCAATGGCGGCTGCCCTGTATGCAAGCAGCTGATCGCGTTATGCTGTTACCATGCAAAGCACTGTCAGGAGAACAAATGCCCGGTCCCGTTCTGCCTCAACATCAAGCACAAGCTGCGTCAGCAGCAGATGCAGCACAGGCTTCAGCAAGCCCAGCTGATGAAGAGGCGAATGGCCACCATGCAAGGCAGAACCATGCCACTGCCGTCCCCACCCGCCACAGCCGCGCCCAGCACTCCCACGTCTCACACGCAGCCAAACACTCCCCAGACGCCGCAGCCGCCACTCTCCAATCAGCCCCAGACACCAAATTCAGCAAGGGTTATGTCTCCTACTTTCGCCAATGCGCCTCGCAACGGCCAGCCTCAAGCACCGGTGTCGCAGGGCAAGCCTGGACCCCAGGCATCGCCTCTACATCAACAGCAGTCCCCGCTCCCCCAGCCACCCCAAGCCCCTCAGCAGCTACAGCAGCAGCCGCCCCCCCTCGCCGCGGTTAAGATGGCGCGTCATATTGAAATGATGGCGCAGGCTCAGCAGAACTACCGGGCAAACATGAATGGCCTTCCCATGAACCCTCCACAGCAACAGCAGCGCATGCCCGGACCAGTACAACCATCCATGCAGATGGTCCCGGGGCCAAGGGGGGCTCAAGTCATGCAACCTGGCATGACCCCGGGACAATGGCCAGGGGCTGCAGGGCCTATACAGGCAGTTCAGAATCCACAGGGCCTTGTTCCTGGTCAAACACCACAACAACCCATGACCATGCAGCGAGCCATGATGACCCCAGGCCAGCAACCTCAGCAGCCCGCAAGGATGTTAATTCCTCAGCAGCCCGGTGCCAGGCCACAGACGCCCCAAAGGCCTGGTACTATTGCACCCAACGCCCTGCAGGACCTCCTCCGCACCCTCAAATCTCCCAGCTCACCTCAGCAGCAACAGCAAGTCCTTAACATCCTCAAATCAAATCCTCAGTTAATGGCTGCATTCATCAAACAGCGTACAGCCAAATATCAGGCCAACCAACCGCAGCAGCCTGGAGGTCAGCAACAGCAGCCCGGCATGCCGACAATACAACCCATGACTATGGCAGGGGCAGTGCAGAGGCCAGGAATGCCGCCTCAGCAGCCCCAGCAGCCTTCTGCACAGGGCATGGCTTCGTTAGGGGCTCAAACACAGCTGATGAACCCAGCGCACAACACCGGACCCCAGGTGCAGGAGATGTACCGTCGCCAGCTCTTAAGACAGCAGCAGCAGCAGCAGCAGCAGCAGCAAGGAGTGATGCCCCAGGGCCACCCTGGTCAGTTCCCACCTCAGGCACAGGGGACTGCAGCAACATACTCCCAGCTTCGCATGCAGCAGCAGCAGCAGCAGCAGCAGTTAGCCTTGCAGGCAGGTGCTGGAACAGCTGGAGGAGGCCTGGGCCAGCTCCCACCAATGTCTCAGATGGCCCAAGCAGGCCTAGGGATGGACTCCACCCAGAACTTACTGCATCAGCGAATGCTTCAGCAGCAGCAGCAGCAGCAGCAGCAGCAACTTCCACAGCAGCAGCAGGTTGTCCTCAAGCAGCAGATGGGCTCTCCTGCCCAGCCCAGCCCAATGAGCCCCCAGACCCACCTGCTTGCAGGCCAGTCTCAAACCGGAGGCCACCTTCCTGGACAGCCTTCGTTAGCCAGCGCCCTTAACAATCAAGTCCGTTCCCCTGCAGCAGTGCAGTCGCCGTGCCCTTCTTCTCAGCAGCAGTCTCAGCAGCAGCGGCCACATTCCAGTCCCTCCCCGCAGGTCTCAAATCAAGCCCAGCCCTCGCCACAGCACCCGCATCCACCTCACTCGGCATCCCCCCACCCTGGACTCGGGGGCACGCTGTCAGGGTCCATTGAACAGGGGCACTTGGGGACACCTGAACAAAGTGCCATGCTACCACAGCTTAACACACCCAACAGGGGGGTGCTGAACAGTGACTTGGGGATGGTGGGGGACACTACAGGAGACACTCTGGAAAGTTTCGTGGCGCAATTGTAGCATTTCTGATGGGAACCGAAGAACACAATTCTGTTCCCAGCAACCCGTTCGCCTCTTCCTCAGTTTCCCTGAGACTCTCTTTTTCCCTTTAGAGGGTTTCGTTTATTCTTTCTAAGGTTCAAAACAGTTTTGTACTGACATGTAAAGTGTTTCAATCGTTTTGAAAAAGATAATTTGGTTCAAAAAACAAAAAAAAAAATCAACACTTCTAGGGAATGTAATTGTTTCCTAAACCCACTAAAGGGTGCTCTCTACCTTAAGATGCTGATGGATTTGCAGGTTGCTCCTTAAATAAAATTGACAAAGAATATATTTTTGGTTCAGACCAAATTTGTTAAGTACTTATTTTAGGTTTGTTTTTGGTATGGTTTCATGCCTTATGCGTTTTTGTTCTTCCTTTTTTCTTTTTCTAAAAGAAAATGTACAATTGCATATTATTGCATATCATTTTATTTTGTACCTTTGACAAAGTGTTGCTGTTTTTGTTTTGTTTTTTGGAACTGTAAAATAATTTGGGAATTGGGCCAGGTTCTCTTTACTCAAGCTGTTTTTTCCTGGCAATTGTGAATTAGCATTGTCATTACTTCAAGGCATTGCATTCAGGGACCGCTTCCCTCCTCTCGTGTGTATGAAGAGCACTCAGTTGCAGGTTGTGTAGACACAGATGTGTATGCAGACGCACATGAACACACTCACAAAGTCCCGCAGCGGAGACTGATGTTTTTAGAAACGGCGTGGACTGCATCCTTCAGATCAGGTGTCGGGAATTAGGAAAATGTCTTGCTGGTGTAGAATTTGTTGGTTTGACATTAAGAAGAATTTGTCCTACCTTTGTTATCATGAAACTGATGTAAAGTGTAAAGAGAGCGTGAGAAAGAGACCAGCCCCCAAGCTGAGGTGTACGGAGGTGCGTTGCATTCGTCGAGAGAAATGAATCGCGGCTTTACTCGCAACGACGTCGAGACTGCGATTTTAAGTTTTAGCGAATGTAATTCGCTTCCGAAGAGGTGGAATGATCACCTTTTATTTTCTCCATAGGCCACATCTCGGATGTGCTCCTCTTTAGATGGAGCGTGCCGTTTTCCATCTAGACCTGAGGCACATTTGAGATTCATCCTGAGGAAAAACAAAATGTTAACCCTCATTCCTCTCAAAAAACTTGAATTGGGGAATTTATCTTTTTTCTCCTATTGTAAAACAAGTAAAGTACTATAAATATAAGAACATGAAAAATGTTTAAACTGGTAAAAGACTCATTTCTTACTTATATACCATATTGTTAAATAAACAGTGTGCAACAGAACCCAAATACTCTGTTGACTAAATGATGCATCACTTTGTGTTTGTTTTATGTGTCAGGGTGCCAAAATTATCTCACTGAAATCCAGTGACGGGAAAACTAAATATATCGTTTTAATGAAAGATTAACTGTCTTCGTGGGGTTAAAATCAAGAAGCACCGATTGAAAGGTCGACTTCTCTGAAATCTGTGGTTTAAAGCCCTGACTTGGAAACCTTAAAAGTGATCTTTTCCTCTGTGCCCCGTTTTGTAAACACACATATAGGTTTGACTAGTATCTCTAAAAAATTACACCATTTGATACCTAATATTGGGCACATGGGGATCCTGGAAGTACAACGCTGCAGCGTCTTTTGCTGCAATCACGTGATCAATCGCGTTTCCAGTCACATGACCGGAAGCAAAAATGAGCGGTTTACGAAAATATTGTGATGGAACGCCCTTCGGTTTTAACGTTTAATCGCCCATAATTACAAATCGGCATCCAATTTAACTTTAAATCGCCACTATTGTGAATGAACAGCAATGAGGCGTGAAACTAAAGAAGAAGAACGAACCCCGGTGAGGACAAACAACGAGCAGCTAGCTGGCTGCTTACTGTCCGAATTGTTTTTACAACTGATATCTCGTCAAACATCTAATTATAAGGAATTTGATCATAATGAGCGCAATTGAGGATGCGGGTACAGCAGTTCCAATGACCCCGGGTCTTGCAAAAAACAGTTAATATAGTGGTAATTAATATAACAGCCGTCATCTTCAGTGCCGTTATCACTTCAGTCACAGTAGGTCTAGCATATTTATGGATTAACACAGTCGACCTTACAAAGTGAGCATGTTATCCTGACAAGATAAAGATAGAGACGGAAAAAATATATATTCTTTTTGCATCGTAAAGCTTAATGACCCTTAAATTGCCCCCCGGTTCCCATGGTAGCTGAAGTAAACAATGTGTTTCCTGGGCTTTACAGTTGGTGGGCGCCGGGATGGCCAGTTAATGTAAGATCATGTCTACCATAATGGATGATTCGTGCCAGGATTTTGTGGAAGTCTGCTCTAAGCTGCTGAAACCAGCCCGAAAGAAACAGGGTGAGCCTCGACCGCAAAGGAAAGCAGAGAAGCAGCCACCTCGTCTGTCTGGTGATGCCAAGGGAAAGAGGAAACACAATAAAGATGGCAACTCTGGCCCCAGAGGTGCTGGTGCCCAGCCGGTTGGTGCACCCGCAGAGGCAATCCCGGGGGTCGTTAGTGGATTAAAATCCGAAGAGGCCAGCAGAGTGGAGGGAGGATGGACCGCAAAGGACAAAGTGTTGCAAAGAATGCAGGAGTTCAAGAGGACCAGTCCACAGAAAATGGTTCACACGAACAACAATCCCACCCTTGATGTGCCCCCTCCAACACTGATGAAGCATAAAGGTGAGTTAACATGGTTGGGAGAGACAGCTAGGTAGGAAATAGGTGAGATGACGTGCATTAAGGAGCATTGTCAATATGGTTAGGTGGTAATTAAATAAAAAGAAGAGGCTTTGTGAGCATTGTACTAAATTGCCTTAACATTTACGTCTACTCGGTTCTCAGGTAGCCCCGAGCCCTTCAGCTCCAACGGTCACCTGGAGCCGGAGGACAGCGATGAGGCACTGGCCCTGCAGTTGCAAGAGGAGCTGGACAGAGAAGCAGTGCGAGCCCAGGCGGGTGATTTGATGGATGGAGGTCTCTTCTTCTGTCATATCTGCAACAAAGAGCTGACGCACATGACTCCTGCGGGGAGGACACAGCACGTGAACAGGTGCGCACCACATTTCTGGTGTTTACTGCAAGGACCTTGAATACAAGGTGGATGCAAGCAGAAAACCTCTGGACACAATCAAATACTGGTTTGTTTGCGAAGAACTTTGGTAGTAGATGATTTTTTTTGGGATTGGGATTTTTAAAAGGAAAAACTGAAAAATTCAGAGGTATTTTCTTTACAGTTGGAATGAAAACTTAACTGTAGTTCGCACAGAATGAGAATGATCTCGATTGCAGGTGTTTGGATGAAAGCGAAGGAAGTGCTTCAGTGCCTCCTCTGCCTTCGTCTTCTGCTGTCCCCAATTGTCCCATCTGTGGGAAGAGGTTTAAGTCCCCCAAGAGTCATTCGGCCCACCTGAAGCGCTGCTCCTCGGACATGGGCGTCTCCCCAGCTGAGCTGCTTCAGGCTCTGCACAGACAAGCTGAGGAGAGACAGAATGCACACGCGCTGTGAGTCCCATTTTTAACGGTTATTGTCAGTAAAACACGTAACGTTTCTCTGAAATATTGTCTCAACTATCACATTGTCAACATCAGCAATCAAGTCGCTTTATTCGATCAAACCTCCGCATCACTTTTTTTTTAAATGTGTAGCGCAGAGACTGTACCCACAAAGAGAAAAGGTTCGTCCAGGACGGGTGTCCGAGCAAAGAAGCCCAGAAAAAAGGCTGAAGTTTTAGATGAGAAAACCATGGTGGCCTTGGCCCTGTCCTCCTCCCTGTATGAACAGGAGAGGGAGGCAGAGAGAGCGTTGCAGCCAGAGCCCGCGGCCTCTCGCACCTCCATCCCAGCGCTAACGTGGATGTCGGACACAGGTACTGCCAACTGTTTCACCGTGAAGGTGTGCGTGATCTCCAGCTGCGTCTCCTCTCCCTTCTCTGCGCAGGTAAGGGAAAGAAGAAAAAGCGGGCGCTACCTCGACCACCTCCGCTGCTTCTAGTTCAGGATGTGGAGGCGGCTCTGACCAGACTACAGGAGCGGGCGTCTGCCCTGCTCCTTTGCAATCGGCCGCCCTCGCCCCCGACCCCACCACGCTGCCCCAGCAGCCTTCCTGGGTGGAGCGGTGCAGCCCCCCTCTGGCAGAGGAGCTCGCTGCTGGAAGGAGACCCCGCCCACCAGTCGGACCTCTACACCCACGATCTCAGGGGATTCTTCACGATCTCGGACGCTGCAACAGTGAGAAGCGTTCAGAATTCCTTTCAAGTAGATTGATTTATTTATGTGTTAAAAGCCACCGCAGGACTGTTGTTTTATCATTATTAAAATACTAAAAATGGGTGTGTCAACAACATTAACTGCTGGATTACTGTAAGACATTAAGTCACAGGCGGATGAAATGTTTGAATTTAGTTACATTGCCTGGTTTCTGTTCATATAAATGTGAAAATAATCAGTCTTCCAATGAACAATTAGCTTAAATGTTTCACATTCTAAAGCATTTAAATCATATCTTATTTCTCTAGATCAGCCCAGTCCCTTCCAGCAGTATCACATCTGCATCTTCTGACTGTCCCGCTCAAGAACGAGTCCCTGTCGTCACAACCGAGGAATCCATCCTTCCACCATCGCCGACGGCTGCTGCCTCCATGGCAACGGAGGAGCTGCCAGTCAGCACTCAAGTGTTTCGAGACTTGATGGAGCTGGCTGAAGACTGCATAGTCCTCAGCCAGTCGAGTCACTCAGCTTCACGCTCTGATAGAGGTGACACACACACTCTCACACACACTGCATTAATTTACAGATTGCTAATTTGGCCACATTATAGAGTCTATAAACACAATCTGAGTTTAATTTAGAGAAGGTATGTGTTATTTTAAACAGAAAGATACATGAATAGCTTGTTTTGAGTGATTTTTCTTTCTAAGTCGGGGCTGAATTGAAAGTTTCCTGAATTATAAATCACATCAGAGATAAGTCTCTCTAACAAGCTGTCATAACTGACTTTCTCTGCTAAAATAATGGGTTTGGCTTATATATAATTTAAATATCAGCAATGTGTCTACAAAAAGTCACAATCACCTGTTTAGAAAATATTTTTATTATATCTTTACCCTCTAAAAAACAATCCTTTGTGATTACTTACTCCCTTCCTCTTTCTATCTTCAGATTTCTTTTTTTACCTATTACAAAGTGAGATTTTTTTTTGACTGTTTTCAACTGTAACTGTATTCTTTATTTAAACCCAGACGTGCGCCCTGCTGTCCTAGTTCCATATCATGAGATTTCATGGTCTTCCCACAGATGTTCAGAACACAAGCCTTGTTCCAAGTGGGTTTGTTCAGGAAGAGCCAGAGGACCAGGCTGACCTCTGCACCAGTGACTTCCCACACACAAATTCAGCAGCGAACCAAGCCAGGAGACAAACCGGCCAGCTCAGAGGACAGGACCATTCAGGAAGCCTCAGATCAGTAGGAGCAATCGTTGCTACTCTAATACTGACATATGTGTCCTCATTATAGTTGATTCAATCAAACCAAGTGTAATTTAACTCTTTAGGTGGCTTTCTCTTGCCTAAGTTCAGACCTGGGCAGCATGGTTAACAATCCTCAGCTCAGTGATGTGCAGCTCCAGGTGGACTCTGGTGACGTCTACTTTGCGCATTCCTTTATGTTGTACGCACGCTGCCCCCTGCTGGTAGAGATGGTAAATAACACCACGACAGAAATGTCATTGCATCCTGTTTCTCTGTACTCTAACCTGTGTCCCTCCTCGACTCTACACAGGTTCATGAAAATGGCTTTGGTGTGCAGGAGGAAGGAATGCCTGCAGCCCAGAGGATTTTAATTAGTGACATCCCGGGACAGGCAGTGTTTGCTTTGCTGCAATACCTTTACACAGCTCACTTCTCCATCCCTCCATCATTGCGCCTCCATGTGCTGGAGCTTGCATCCAGGTTAGATTACCTTTGTTGCTGCCTTTTGTTTCTCAGGTTGCCTCAGTTACCACAAACTGATTTGTCTTTTTTCTTTTTCTGGTTTCGTGTAAAGATTTGACTTAAAGCAGCTGGCGCAGCTTTGTGAGCTTACCCAAGAGGAAGCAGCGAGTCAGGGACATGATGAAGACACCGCGAACAGGGAAAATGCTGACAGCCAGAAAGATGAGGCCTTCTCGGACCTGCTCCGCTCCATGTGGAATGAGGAGGATGAGGACATTGAGGCTGCTGCTGGAGATAAAGGACACGATAGAGAGAAATCAGCAGAGGAAGATAAGGATTTTACAGCGGGTGACGGGGAGATTTGTGAGGAGAGAGTGAACGAGAAAGAGCTGGAGGAAATCTATGAGTTTGCTGCCACGCAGAGAAAAAAAGACGAGGAGAGTGTCAACGAGCCTGAGCAGGAGCAGAGTGGAGAGAAGGAGTCTACAAACCTGTCCACAGCTAAAGAATCAACATGCCATGACGTCACAAGTGCAAATCTAGTCCTGGGGTTGGACCCAGATCTAGACCGCAGCTACAGCAGCCTCTTTTCAGACTCTTTGGGGAACTGTCAGGAAGGAGACCTCCCGTCCTCATCCTGCTCTGTTCAGATCCCTCAAACTCCAAATGCTAAAGTGTTCCCTGAATTATCACCTGATCCGCCGGGCAGAAATTTACTTCAGTCGTCAGCGAGCGTTGCTGACGACCTGTCCCTCAGCGCCCCCCCTGCTACGTCGACCCTCCCCGTCCCAGGCGAATCCCCTGGTCAACAGCGTGACTGTGAGCCTGAAGGTTTCCTTCCAAAGCACAAAAGTCAGAGTCGCTGTGGTTTGAGCACTGATCTTTCTCCTGATCGACAGCAGAAAAAGAAGGAACCCGAGCTCATTGTTCTGTCTGACTCCAGCAGTCCTTCCCCAGATTCTCCTCTTCCTCACTACACCCAGATCAGACCGTATCCTAGCAAATCCAATGTGGGTTTCAAAAAACTCGCCGGCGTTGAGTGCAGTCCCGATTGTCCGACTGCAGACCAGAGTCCGCTGGACTGCTCTCCTGAGCTGTCCTGGCTAATCCCCTCCACACCAGTCCAACACAGTAAAAGCACCTCTAGCAGCTCCACTCAGACCAGGAGCAGCATTTTCAGGATGCAGCTGTTCCCAAAAAGCGACACTTCGGCTCCGTTTTTCTCGTCTCCCGATTCAGCGGGAGCGTTTCCTCGCATTTGTTCAGTAGAGGGCGATGTTCTCGAGGTGAATCCGGAGAGATCGGCCCCCCACAGCAGCACCCCGCTGCACCCCGAGATCCAGAAGCATCCAGCTCCTCTTGGCAGCTCCATGCGGCGCTGCAGCTTTGATACGCAGAGGAGGACGGAGGAGAAGCCGGCAGACAGGACAGAGCAGGGCAGCTTTCATCTTTCACAGGGACAGTTAGCAGAGGTCGGCGCACCAGAAAGCCCAAAAAGTGATGTAACAGGAAGTGGGACAATAGAGAAGGGAGAAAGAGAAGAAGCTGCCCCGTCACGCTTTCTCATTGATATGGACGAGCCCCCGATGGCGTTTAATGACTCCTGGGGTCTCAACGATGCTAACCCAGGATGCTTCAGTCTGCGGCTGGAAGACAGTAGAGACAGCAGTCGGCAGGAGCCTCCTCGGGAACCGCAGGATGCAGGTTCAGGCTCCGGCCGTCGGCTCCCACCACCCAGTCCTGATGCGGGTTCTTCCCCCTCGGAGGCCCACTGCTCCCAACCAGCCCCCGACATACAGGCTCAGACGGTCTCTTCACCACAAGCATCCTCCAGGTCTCCACCCCAGCTCAGCACCAGTCTCCTGGACCCAAACACATGGGACAGATGGGAGGAGGAGGAGGAGGTTCTTCCTCTCTCTCAAAGAATCAACCCTTCTGCACGACTCCAAACGCCCGGTAGGCACTGCTCACGTTTACACACAGCAACAGAAATCAGCACGCTGTGAATAACACCTTTCAATGACCCGGGGGTGTTTAGTTAAGCAGAGTAAAACTGGGATAGACGGAGAAAGAGGAACGGTTGGAATCTGAGGAGAACGGATGGCGCGTGAGCCGTCTTTTAAATAAAGTGGAAGCAGCGTGGACAGAATTCCAGAGGGTCGGGGCCGAGCCACGGAGGCCTCTGTTTGCTAGAGCCACCTCCACGCTTCACTTTCCTGAGGCTCCGATGCTTAAACACCCCTTAAACACACCTCAGGGCAGGATGACGACAGATAAAATTGTGTATATTCATGTTTCTAAAGAAAAGCCTGCATTTAAAGAACGTATCTGGGCTGCGTTTCTCGGTAGTTTCTCGCCAGAAGAGGCGGCGCGCCTTGGTGCCCATCACACCCATGCCCCACTACTCTGACATGGACACGCCAGAGCTCAAGAACAAACTCAACAGGTCAGTTTGCTCTCGTTTTTATCCCCACGCTGTCGGGATGACCTCACCCTGGCCGGGGAGGCGACGTCGGACAAACCGCTTTCTGCTCCGCGCAGGTTCGGCGTCCGGCCTTTACCGAAGCGCCAGATGATCCTCAAACTGAAGGAGATCCACCGGTACACCCACCAGCTGGTCGGCTCTGACTCTGAGGACGAGGCCCCGCCTGGGAGCTGCGCAACGCGGATGAGGCCCTCTTCGGTTGCCGCTGGCAACAGGCAGCATTCCTGCACACAGCCTGTAAAGTTTAAGGAACCCACTATTCCTCCATCCACCTCCCCTCTGGAACCCAGCTGTGAGGATCGGGTAGAGCTTCTTTCTGCCTCACAGGGATCCAACACCTCCTCAACTGCTGCCAGCGACGAGTCTGAACGGTACCGTGTTTAATTGTTGCTTTTAAAATTATTTATTCCGATGGCTCAGTCAATGTGCAGGTGTTGGCTAAAGAATCATCATTCAAACACTAAATAGGCAGAAAATTCAAATTTATGAACCAAGTATGAGCGAGCAATCAGGATCCAGGAGGCGGGGCGGAATTTGTAGATCTAATAGCATAAATGGGGCGGTTTTAACCCTTTTAACATTCGTCCTCTCTCACAGGTCCAACCCGGAGCTGGTCCCCTCCTCCGATGGGGACTCGGACTCCGACAGCGGGATCTCTGCCTCCCAGGCAACGTCGCGCCTGCAGGATCGCCTCCAGGCGGTGCGCTCCTTGATCCTGTCCGACCCCGACCTCTACGCTCAGATCCTGGAGTACCGGCCTCTCGTTCTGTCCCAGTTCCAGGGACGACTAAAAGCAGCCGGGATCCGTCTGGGTATCTCCAAGCTGGCAGATTACCTGGACTCCCAGTGCATCACGTTCACCACGGCCAAACCAGGTCAGCCTGCGGCCCGGCGCCGGCGGGCCAAGAGGACGGGTAAGAGGCCGGAGCCAGCAGGGGAAAACGGGCCGAGGAGGAAAAAAGGAGTTCCAGCCACAGGTTAAAGGTTGACGAACCTGCCGTTACTACCAGTTTACCTGAAGGGGACCTGCTATTTTACCATTTTAAATGAGGGCGGAGGGGTTATTTTATTATTATTTGAATATTCTGATCGGAATTTAGTTTTTTATGGTGAACTTTTATGAAGAAAATAAAAAATGTCAATGTTGTGAATTTGACACTGGGTTATCTGGTGTGGGTGACGGTGTGTTAACCATTAACCCGGTCTCTCGGCGTACTTTCACTTTTACACAAAATACCCAAATGTAGCTTTTTTTTTTTAATAGGTATTTACTGGATTTAACAAAAAAAAAAACTCTCAGGAACCCGACGGAGCACAACAGACCCCCAAAGGCGGAACAGAGCCGAGGTGAAGAACCAGTTCCTCCGCGCTGTTTTTACGCGTCAGGATTTGACAAACGCCGCCGTTTCATCGTTCCTAAAGGTGCAGGTGTGTTGGAATGGGAAAAGAATTCTTCACACGGTTCAACAATTTGGAAAAACAACCTTTACTTTTCTCGCTCCTTGATCTACTTGAAAAAGACGACTCGCCGGGAGCACGCGGGAGGACGGACGCGGCTTCTTTAGCAAGAAAAAAAAGGCTCCTTCGTAGCGGCGCGGCGTCCGGTCGGCGCTGTGAGATCACAGTCCGGTCGCTGGAACTCGGCCCGAGCGCCTCGGCCGAGCGTGAAGCGCGCGGCACCGAATCAGATTCCAACTGTTTCGAACGTCGCCGATCACGCAGGTGGACCGTCTCCACCCTCGCGGCGCCGGCTAGGCGCGGGGCCGCGGGCGCTTCCCGTCCCAGCGCGAAGCTTGAGCCAGTCATGACAGGTTGGCGATGTTGGCGAGGAACCGCTGCGCCCACCACTCCTCCAGGTCTATGGGCACAAAGTCTGCACGGAGAGAAAGTGCATTTAAGTATTTAAGAATTCCTCATACGCGCGCGGAGACGCCAGCATCTGGTTTATCTGGACCAGCCGGGGTCACGTGGGGCGAAACGCCGCACAGACCAGTCCAACGGGCGGCGTTCGGGACTGAAAAGGGGGGGGTTTCTGCTGCAGAGCCGAGGCACTTACTCTTCATGGGTGCGCTGGGAGTCTTCTCGGTGTACTGAATGGGCCCCTGGCTGAGGGAGTCCCCGCTGGCTTCGCCCTCCAACTTCTGCTCCACCTCCTGCCACGCTGCAGGCAAGCACACACAGTGCTTAAGAAGATGTAAATATGAGCATTAGCATGCAAACGACTGTCCCAATAAACGTGTTTGCTCGGGTCAATTAGACTTGTGTCACAGAGTGGGCTGACTGGCCCGTGGCGTGTTTTTAGCCGCCCTAAATCTCCTCCAGATAAGCCTGAAGGTCGCTGCTCACCTTCAGCCAAACTGCACATATTGTCACTCAGTGTTTGTGTTTTATTGTGTTTTTTACGGGTTATTTTAAGTGAAACCAGTTAACTGACAGATCCTTTAGGGATCAGGAAGGATGGGGGTAGCTCAGGCTGTTAAGGACTGGGCTGAGAGACTGAGGGTTCCTGGTTCAAGACCCAGCATGGACATGGAAACCAGGTGTCCTGGTGGCAGAGGGGACGTCCCAGAGCACTGCCCCCACACCCAAATCAAGTGCCCTGAGCAAGCCGCACACCCAGCACCCCCCCCCCCCCCCCCCCCCATGACCCCAAAAGTGATGAAGCAGTCAAGAACAAGCCAAACCTTTCCTGCATATTTGAAACTTTGAATTAAAAATGACAATGTGTGAACTTTAGATTTTGATATCAGGTTTTCACAGCAAATGTCACAACTGAAATAATAACCCCCCCCCCCCTTCACTTGTTTGCAGCCGTGATGATTAAATTATCTCTTGGCGGTACAATTATCTCTTGAAAACAGCTATTCTATCCATCATTAACAATGTGTCTGATAGCTCTGGCAGCCACAAAAGTTCTGACCTTTGACCCCCACCGTGGACCCTTACCTTCGTAGACAAACCTGACGTTCTCCTCATGAGCTGGGGTGAATCCCTCCGCAAAGTCGGGCGTCTTCTGTGTGGCGGCGGTGTGGTAACGCTTCCCGTTCAGGCGGTTGAAGACGATCTTGGGGGGTGGAGAGCTGAAGACAAAAACCTGGCTGGGTTAGCGTACATCCATGGAAGAAAATAGGTTTTCCATCAGTAAAGTACGAGGAATTCAAACATTTTACCAAAATAATCTCACTTTAGTCACTGATGTAGCTGAAATTCTGCCGGAAATTGCAATTAGCACACAGGTGTGTTCATGACGCACATTTTTAAAAGGTTTTTAATGACTGAAACAACCAAACAGACGCTCAATGATGTTACGTCGAGTTTAAAGAGATAAATGATAGATGTGAGGGGGGTTCTGAGGGACAGGTGTGGGACAGGTGAGGTCCAAATACGACACCTCACTTCCGTCGGGGACCGCGCAAGGTCGCGCGGTCCCCGAGGGTGGGAAAGTTTGCGTCCGATAATGGATGTCGCGCGGTTACCAGGAGTCACGAGCGCGTGAGACGTGATCGCGCTGGCGGCCCACGTGCGGAATATTTGGGGTTGGAGCCGCGTGCTGAAGACGGCAAACAGCACAACAAGCACCGTGATCGGGAAAGTTCTTACTTTGTGGAGAGCCACGACGTTGGTTTGATCTTTAGGTCGCTGAATTTACTCTCGACTTGCTGCGTAGGACCTGTAAGACAAAATAAAAGAGTCCAACACCTTCCACGACAGTTTTAAATCCCCAGGAAAAGGAAACTTTAAGCACCGCGCGACAGTCGGATGATGTCACGTTGCATCATGGCCCCGTACCAACCTGTTCTCCGTTGTGTAACAAGTTTGCTGGGACCCCTGGTGATTGTGTACATCATGTGAGTGCCGGGAACCTCCAAAATATCCGTAAAGTTCCTCTGCTGGAGGCGGTGGCGCAAGCTTTGGCTGTCAGCCCTGAAAACAGCTCCCCCTGACGCAGAAACGACGGGGCGACGAGCGGCTGCGGCCGAGTTCGCCTGCCGAGGTCAGCTGCTCCAGTCCCGGCCTGCGGCCGCCGTGACTCGGTGCCCGCTGGATTAACCCGATTTCCCCCCGCGGCTCCTCCGAACCAGCAGGTGTCCCGTCGGAAAGAACCGACGTCTGCTTCTCCTGACAGAGGTGCCGTGTAGGTCATCCAAGGAGAAAGAGGCTGCACATGCAGGGATCAGCGTGACAGAGGACGGACTCTTGCGCTTCCGGACGTCCAAGAAAAGGGACACTCCAGGCTGGACAGTCTGTCCTCTGATTGACGAAGACACCTCCGACCTCTGACAGTTTGCAAGGATACTGCACAGTTGGATAATTTCACGGGACGAAACCGGCCACGCGCAGATCGTGTTATCAAAGAGTTGTATTTCCGGTAGGGAATTCCAAAATAAAGGAAGTCACATAACAAAAGTTTTATAACAGTTACGCGTCACCAACGTAACATATTTGATGAATTAGTGATTATCCAGTCATTGTTCTTCTCTGTTTCACTCTTACTGTATCTATCATGATACACAATTTAAAACTTTATTTCTATCTGTTCTATTATCAGACAAATATTTTTACTTTGCTAAAAAGAAAGGAATATGGGAAAAGTGTGCAAGGGAAAATATCCATCAGTCTTTTGAATAAAATTAAATGAATTTTTTTGCAGAGGAGTTTAACAAAAGATATAGTTTAGAGGGTTTTAACAAACGAAAATCCCAGGCTAACGTGAGGCAAAATAAACGTACATTTTTGTATAATTACAATACTTTGCAACACAACTATCACCAAGAGTGCACTTAGTTATATAATCCACCATCCATGGTCATTTCAACTACATTAAAATATTTCTTATATTATTTGGTTATTTATAAAAAGTCCTGTATGACTATACCGTTAATACGCGTTGGTCGTCACAGGGCTTTTATTATGAAGTTAGTTTTGATTTCCGGTCAGCCTGATCCTGGTGATGATGGGTCGCTTAATGAGATCCCCCATGACGTAACAGCACGTTCCTCTGATGGACAGCCGGGGGAGGAGCGACCACCTTTCACCTATTTAGCCAATCGTAACAAATACGCAGAAGGGGTGGTCAGAAAAACGACTTACATCCAAACTTAATAGCTATTCAATCACTAATCACAAAGAGTTTCAAACAGACATAAACAAGGTGTGATTTAATCAGGGAAAACCCGCCTGACAGGCTCTGTCCTTGGCAGTTTTAACCCGCACTTCAGGGGGCAAGAAGCAGCTCAGACAGGCTTATCCTGGCTCGTATTAATCATTACAGTTCCTACTCGCTCTTCACTCACCTACGCTTGGACAGATCATCTGCCAGGACACTGATCAACAGTCCAGGTGAAAGATTTGGAGCAGAGATCAAATTCTGGAAAACTCAGTGAGGCAGAACACTCCAGAACACCGAGACATGCTGACTCCAGTGCTGTTAGTGACGATAAAGCTGGAGTCACTGCTCGGACGCAAAGTTCTCCTGACATCCTGTCCAAAGTCCCAAATCTTGCATTTGCATCCTGGCTAGATTGTCGCTCCCCTTGTCCAGGTGCGTGTGGGCTCGATCCAAGAGATGCAGGACAGCGTCCACCACGCCAGCCTCGGTCCAGTATGCTAACTGGGTCATGCTGCCGTTGTCGTCTGATGAGACTGAGGAAGAGTTTTCATCATCATCTGATGGTCATTTATCTCCCGAGGCCCTGCAGGATGTCTTCCACACATTGGAAACCCTCCATGGTTGAAGACTAAAGGTCCCCGTCCACTGGCGCACATCTGTATGCAGCTGGGGACACACTTTGTCTGGACCAGCAGTTTTCCGTGGACTTATCCTCAGTTCGCTCCTGATCTGTTCCATGTTGATGGGGTCAATTTTAACAATCCCTCCCCCCCAACCAAACTGATCAGATGGAGACACAAATGTTCACGTTTCAGGACAGTTTAAGAATTAAATGTGCAGGTCCACAATATCGGTCACTCCGCCTCGTAGTGCTCGGGTTTGGCCGCCAGGTGGCGCCACAACAGATTTACAGGTATTTCACATGGGGGGGGGGGGGGAGTGGCAGCAACAACGTGTTGATGTCTGGGCTGCATCTTGACTGCGTCCTGTTCTGAAATTGTCAGCCGAATCATCTAACAACTGGAGCCCCCCAAAACCCATTTGTTGCTGCACCGCTCAGTTATCCAGACAATAAATGACCTGCATGTCATTAAAAAACGAACAAACTCTTATTTCCTGACTGAGTTCTTTTTATTTTTTAACTTAAAAGTTAACACTCAAAGTGATATGCAGTAATTATGAAGATTGGAAGACTGGAACTGGTCAGTAGCACTCAGGCTGTATTAACCAGACCACACGTGTGCTGTTTACTGTCTATTTATTAAAAACGTTACGACAAAGCTGTGCAGTAACAAAATTAACAGCTGGCTCTCTTTTATATGCAGCAACCACCATGCTGCCATTTCTTTTTAAGCTCGATGTTACAGCCATTTTTGGAAAGGCCAGTATATGTCCACTTTTAAATATATTGTCAATTCAGGATTAAGACAGTTGTCAATTCCCAAAAAATAGATTCAGTATATATTTATGTTTCACTTTTAAAAATGTAATAGAATCTACATTTTGTTCAACGCTTGTTCAAGCTTCAGGTGTCCAAACCCCGTCCTGGCTCCACCCAGCCGGGTTTTCTATCCTACCATGAGGAAACCACGTGGTAGGAAAGAAATCCCGGCAGGATCGAGCTCCCCGTGGACGGGATCTGGTTAGATCAACACAAGACTTCTACGATTTGAGAAACAAAATTATGAGAGTGGGATTTTAAAATACTAATCCAGTCTCCTGTGTGCTTCTTCTCCGAGAATAGCTCTATGAACAGCGTCATCTTCACAGGAAGCTCATGACGGTCCCCTTCTTGCCGACCTGGTGAGGTTGCAGAGCGTGGAACTGGATCACAATCCTGCGGAGACATGTGCCAATCATTTACGCACGGAAACACACTCTGACATCATAAATGCAAGGCTGGAAGCCCTCACCTGTCTTCACTCAGGCCCAGCTCGCGGCTCAGGAACTCAAAGATCTTGGCGCTGTGCTCCTTGTTCTTGTCCGCGGAGTCGGTCGCGCCAATCGCGGACACCGACACGGACGCGCACGGAGAGCAGGAGCCCGCGATCAGCATGGGCAGCCCCGGCTTTACCACCACGTTCATCCGCTGAGGTGGAGGAAAACACACAAACCCATCATGTCTGCGATGCTGCCATCAATAACAACAACACTCTATTGGACCTTTGGCGTGCACGGTCCATTCTGCGCACGCACGTGGAATTACGCAACCGGGCTGCCGAATAAAAGATGAACACACACTATTTGCTAATCTGCTGGTGACACTCACGTCCTCCGGTTTATTTAGCGAGGCCGCCGCGCAGGAGGACAGCTTCTTTAAAAAGTCTTCGGAGAAGCAGCCGGCGGCCAAGTTACTCTGCAGCTCGACAAACGGCATTTTAACTCCCCAACACGCGTCCAGGTAGTGACAATTCCCTCTAGTGGTGTGGGTAGAGAGAGAGGCCAATGCTCCAACTTCCAGCTCCCAAAAAGAAAAGAAAAAAAAGCGACCATATCTGTTCTGTCAAATTAAGGTAGGGAGACTTTTGCAGGACGCACCTTCCGTTTCACGGGATGTGATGATCGCAGTTTTATTTTCAAGCCTTTATGGTAAATCCATTTTTGTATTTAAATGCAGCATATGCGTGGCGGCTCCAGGAATTATTTGTATGACGACGTTCAGATCATTTTATTTTGAAGGGAAAACTCAAAGCACCGAGGGAAAGAACTCAACAGCGCCCCCACTGGTCACTCGGTCTATTACATGCATACGCTGAGGGACAGTACTGGTGGAAACTTCTCAAAAATAAACGATTGGATAAAATAAAAGGAACCCAGCCATGGATCTCAGCGAATGAAACATTAAAATATATTTAAATTTAATATATGGTGATGCGGCAGGGTTTGTGTTGAACTGCGTGTGGCAGTTCAGGGGTACAGCTTGGTAGACAGAGGAAACTATGTGGACTAGCTGTGGCAGAGGTCACTCCAACTTTAAAGACTAATAACACAAAACAGAAATCCACCGGAATAACTACACACAAAGCTACAATCTGAAAACCACAAAACAAGGACAACCAGCCTCAATTTAATAGGACCTCCGCACCACTGCTGTGCTGACCTTCCTCTGCCCAAAACCCAACAGGTCACAGTCGTGCTAAACACAGACCACAACTCAATGTGCTAACAAAAAAAGGATATCTAAATAAGAAAAATAGGGCCCATAGAAAAATAAGCAAACAAAAACTAAGAGGCAAGACAACAACCGGCGGCCCAACACCCAGCGAAAAGAAACAAAGCCAACTGTTGATTACAGGAGCAAACAGAAAACATCACAATTATGGCACACGTTATCTCAATCTTTATTTATTTAATCTCAATTTTTATTTATATAGCATCTTTTACAATCAAAATTGTTTCTAGGCGCTTTCCAGAATCCCAGGGCCTGACCCCAGACAAGCAACAGGGGCAGGAAAAACTCCCCTTTAACAGGAAGAAACCTTGAGCAGGACCAGGCTCATGTAGGGGGACCCTCCTGCTGATGGGGGGGCTGGGTAGAGAGAGAGGAGAGGAGAGGAGAGGAGAGGAGAGGAGAGGAGAGGAGAGGAGAGGAGAGGAGATCAGATCAGGTGATCATGTTTCTGGGCCCCAGCAGCCTCGGCCTATAGCAGCTATAAGATGTTAACCTAATGATTAAACGACCCCCTAAGTATGATAATTTGTCTGTCTATAGTAGTAACTGGGACTACAGAATTACCATAGTAACAATAAGCTTTTTCAAAGAGGTAGGTTTTAAGCCTAATTTTAAAAGTAGAGATGGAGTCAGCCTCCCGTACCTTTATCTGCATCTATTTACTGTAGCTGATGGCAGCTTCTCAGAAGGAGGCCACACACACCACAGAGGGACACCGCACTGAAGTGCAGAGGCCGATAAACAGGCCCTCACCTGAGGCCACAAACCAGCTACACCAGGTGTCATTAGGGGCCTGCCACACACCTGCTGGGAACACCATGGCAACAACAAAAAAAGAGATTTACCCATGAAGTTTAGGTCTGTTCAATATTATAAAAGACGTGTCAGCTGATCACCAGGCTTGTTATTGTCTCGTACAGGCAGGGACATGTGCTGAACCGCTGGCTATAGAATCATATGGAATCAAAAACTATTACACATATTACATAGAGATTTGCGTTTGTTTTTTTTGTCTACTTCTACATCTTTATATGTAAATACAATACATGGATAATAGTGTGTGCGTGCGAAGAAATGAAATCGATTAATTTATTGCGGACTTGTTTATGATTTTAAAGTAGTCTGTGCAGTGACGGACGTGCACATTGACCAATGAGAGGCGAAAGTGGGGGGCTGTGGGCGGGGCTGTGGGCGGGACTGGGTGTCGCCTGACCGGATGATGACAGAAGTTTTCTGTGGCCACTTTAATCATGCAGTCGTACAGTTAGAAAAAAACAAAGCACAGTTTGAATTCCTTAAACCGTACGTTGTAGAAAAAACAAGGAAAAACCTCGCCGAGAATCTGTCAGACTGCGGCGCCATCGCGAAAGTTGGGATTTGCTGGAAAAGCGGTCGTCTGGATCTTATTTGACCGCCCAGAAGAGCAGAATCGAGCCTGCCGGGCTGACCAGACTACCATCATGGGAAATCGGGGAATGGAAGACCTCATTCCCCTCATCAACAAGCTCCAGGACGCCTTCAGCTCCATCGGCCAGAGTTGCAACTTGGATCTGCCGCAAATAGCGGTGGTCGGCGGCCAGAGCGCAGGAAAAAGCTCCGTGCTGGAGAATTTCGTCGGGAGGTTGTACCATGTCTTTGAATTCTTTGACCAGAGGCAGATTTTGAAAGTGATTAGTGCACTGTAATTTTCCCGTTCTTTTAAAATACCCACGAGATCGCGATGTTGCGTAAAAGATGCCAACTAAGCACTTGCTTACGCGCCCCGTGTCGTTGCCTCAGAGTTCCAATGGTTTTCTTCCCTAAAGGCTTTCTATCCATTTCGTTGCTGACAGATGCAGAATTCGTAATTACGCATTTTACGCACGACACTGGCCGTTAAATTTGACTTCCTGGGCCGGAGCCGCGACACTCCTCGCTGCAAATTGAGTTTGTTCTGTCAAACATTATCCAAGGCCTCCTCAAGACCGAAGCCTTGTAAATTCATCCTTATATAGGCCTTATATGATACAAACCCGGTCAAAGTTTGTCTTTACAAGGACTGGCAGGCGCATGGTGAGATCATGGATAAATGAGTTATGGTGGAAATGAGAATAAATGGCCAACATCTCAGACAAGACTGAAGCTGCCGTTGATCGGGATTATTTGGTTGTTATTATTCAACAGTGTTTTGTTCTTTTTTATTTCCCTTCCATCATTCTGAAGGTGTCTGGGACACTGAGGTTGGTCGACACGTCAGAATGGTGCCCCTTGTTGCCAGAGAGATGGGGAACGTTGATCCTGTTGCCCTTGTCTCTGGGTCCCGAGCTGTGGCTGGAGGAGACAGTGGGGGCATTGATGCGTTTGTGTCGGGGTCAAAAGTGATGTCACCAGCTGCAGTGTCATGTGTGTAGGACCCACGGAAGGACCAGACACACAGAGCTCCTTAGCTGTTTTCATGTGGGCTAATTAGAGCTCTTTTTACTCTTTTTCTTAAATTTAGATTTAATCGGACGGTTGAGCTGTCTTGGCTGTGCGTCCCTCGAAAAAAGACATTTACTCTCAAGTGACTTGGAAGAGAAATAAAGGATGTAGGGATCCCTGGAGGCTCGGGGATGGGTCCTTATTGGGATGTCAGAAAAAAGCTCTTTGTCGTGTTCATTTCATCTTTTCAAAAATGACAGGAAGACATGAGGAAAGAGGACAGGGGTCATTATTGTGTAACGTCCTGGCTGCTCACTCAGCAGTGGACAATGGGTGAGTGTGTGCCCGTGTGTGTGTGTGTGTGTGTGTGTGCCTGTGTTTATTAGGGGCCTGCTTTCCTTACGGTGTGGCCTGGCTCTGTCTTTGCTGCTGACCTGACATGCAAATACAGTGGCTGCCTGCGGGATGTGTGGCCAGTGGCCTGGACCTAATCACCGTTTTATTGATAGTTTCCATTCAGAGTGTGTCCAAGCACAGTCGCTTGTCTCTCTCTCTCCCTCTCTCTCCCTGCATTATTTAGAATAAACAGCTTTGTGAGTCCATCCTTGTATCAATAATGCAAACTCAGACTCGACCGTGTGGGAACCGAGTGAGAAATGAAGGAGAAGAAGAAGAGCTTTGAGTTGAAACGTGTCTGGCGTTTTATTGGATGTGCCGTTTCTAAACTTGTCGGCCATGTTGCCCTGTGTGCGTCTCGCAGGGACTTTCTGCCCAGGGGATCTGGCATCGTCACCCGTCGTCCTCTCATCCTCCAGCTGGTCAACAGCAAAGCAGGCACGTTGTTTGTCCCAGTTCAACTCGCAAGAACCGATCCCGGCTGCCACCGTTACCGTTGTCTCCTCTCCCCGCAGAATATGCAGAGTTCCTGCACTGTAAGGGCCGTAAGTTTGTGGACTTTGACGAGGTCCGCCTCGAGATCGAAGCAGAGACCGACCGACTCACCGGCTCCAACAAGGGCATCTCCCCGATCCCCATCAACCTCCGTGTCTATTCCCCCAATGGTAAACTTGTCTTTAGCATAGCGACATTAGCTTTCAAGCCATCTTCAGAACCCCGATCGGCCTTATTCTGAACGCTCTTCTTCCCTGTCAGTGCTGAACCTGACCCTCATCGACCTTCCCGGGATGACCAAGGTCGCCGTGGGCGACCAGCCCCATGACATCGAGCACCAGATCAGAGAAATGCTGCTGCAGTTCATCACCAAGGAGAGCTGTCTGATCCTGGCCGTCACCCCGGCCAACACCGACCTCGCCAACTCGGACGCGCTCAAGATCGCAAAGGAGGTGGATCCTCAGGGTGAGGAAGCAACGGAGAGCAAAAGCTTGATTCTGAACCAGGATGATGAACGTCGGGGATCCATTATTCCGCCTTTTAATTGATCTCGGCGGCGGCAGAACGCTAAAGTTATTACAATCTTTTATGAGGCCGAAATAAATCGAATGATCTCCTATTTACAGTAGTCGTCTGTAAACAGTGGCTCCGACTGTAAATAGGAGATCATTGGATGCGTCACAACAGGAACGAGGTCCTTGGTTCTAAGCTATGTGATGCCTTTGTGTTCAGGGCTGCGAACCATCGGTGTGATCACCAAGCTGGACCTGATGGACGAGGGGACAGACGCCCGAGACATCTTGGAGAACAAACTGCTGCCGCTGCGCCGAGGTGAGGTGGCAAACACACGTGCACGCGCTCGGCCTTTGTCCATCTAAACTAACTACCAACCCCTAACCCAGACCTTAACTCGAACCCTAAAGTCTGAACCAAGACTGGACCCTCAGATACACCTAAGAATTTGTAAGGACCAAGTGTCCTCCCTTCCTAGGAATGTCCTCACTCTGTAGCATGTCCAAGAACACACACACACTTCACCACGTGACAAGCGTCTCTGTCAGTGTAAAGCGTGAGTTGATTCACTGCCAGTTCCTCCTGGATCAGAATACACAATTCTGAGCAAACACACACACACACACCCACACACACATGCTCATGGGAGTCTGGAACGACCAAAGATGTTTCCTCTGTTTTAATCGTGGCCTTGACTTGGCCGTGTGACTGGTTCTGTGTTCCTTCAGGATACATTGGGGTGGTGAACCGCAGTCAGAAGGACATCGATGGAAAGAAAGACATCCGCGCTGCTCTGGCCGCTGAGAGGAAGTTCTTCCTGTCGCACCCTTCGTACAGACATATAGCGGAGCGTATGGGCACGCCGCACCTACAGAAGACGCTCAACCAGGTGAGCAATTCGCGGGACTCTGCTCCGCTTGCGCGTTTGGCCTCCTCGATGATTTCTTCCTCACGTTTCATCTTCCTTAGCAACTCACCAATCACATCCGCGACACGTTGCCGGGGTTACGCAGCAAGCTGCAGAGCCAGACGCTATCGTTGGAGAAGGAGGTGGAGGAATACAAGAACTTCCGGCCTGATGACCCCACCCACAAAACCAAGGCCTTACTCCAGTCAGTTTACACACACACACACACACACACACACAGATGCTCACAGGCTTGGACTTCAGCTGCTCAACCTTTTACCCTGGGCAGGATGGTGCAGCAGTTTGCGGTGGACTTTGAGAAGTGCATCGAAGGCTCTGGGGATCAGGTGGACACGTCCAACCTGTCTGGCGGTGCAAAGATCAATCGCATCTTTCACGAGCGCTTCCCCTTCGAGCTGGTGAAGGTGAGCGTGATTTTGGGACCGTTAAGCGTGCCTGAAACCAGCCGAGCAGGCTGAAGGACGGCTCTCGTGGGTCCAACGCTGAAAGGGCAGCTTTTCTGTGTCGTAGATGGAGTTCGACGAGAAGGAGCTGAGGAAAGAGATCAGTTACGCCATTAAGAACATTCATGGAGTCAGGCAAGTTCCCAGTCTGCCAGCTTGGTTGTGCTGGTTCGGCTTCAGCTCCCATGATCTCCCGAGCCCTGTTTTCCATCCGTCGGCTGTGACGCCGCTCCTACGTCCTGCCGCTCTCATCTTTTCCCCCCGGCTGCTGTTTTAGCCCCCACCAGCCTCCCCACAGTTGTCCTTTCACTTTGTGTTTCCTCAGATTGTGTTTCATCTGTGTGTGTGTGTCTCTCTCTCTCTCTGTGTCCACCCTCCCACTCCATGTCTCTGTCTTGTCTGATTGTCCTTCAGGACAGGCCTCTTCACCCCAGATCTGGCGTTTGAGGCCATAGTGAAAAAGCAGATCATTAAGCTGAAAGAGCCCTGTGTGAAATGCATCGACCTGGTCATCCAGGAGCTCATCAGCACAGTCAGACAGTGCACTAACAAGGTATCACTGCACGGTCGCCTGCCTGGCTGTTACCCGTTCACACCACAGGGACCAGCCAACTTTGGAGGTTCCTTACCTTTTTCTTCTGTTCTTCATTATGTTGGGCTAAAGAACTTGATGAACTTACATTGGGGGTGAAAATGTGGTCCTGCTTGTACGGTGCCCCGATGCATGAGCCCCAGTGGTGAATGTCCCCATTACATCGGCTGGTCTGGTGACAGACCAGGGTTACATATGACCAAACAAGCTGCGAGTGTGTTTCTTCTAATGAAGAGTCTTTAAGTAGGCAATATGTCGCCTGGACGTAGCTGCCGCGGTTAAAATACGGCGGGTTATTTTGACAGAAACAGCAGGTTGAAACGCCAGCGGCTTGTTTGTGCCATTTATCTGACGTGGTTTGTTTTTGTCATCATATTCCTCTATTTTCATTCCTTCCTGGCATCAATCCCACCCCGCAAGATTCCCTGCTAGTTGAGCTTTCACCCCTCTGCCGCCATCTCCGCTTTTCCTCCTCACGACCGGCGCTCTTCTGGCTGACATTAAACTCCCATGATGCCTCACCACAGGACAGGCCTGTTCACCCCAGACCTGGCGTTTGAGGCCATAGTGAAAAAGCAGATCATTAAGCTGAAAGACCCTTGTGTGAAATGTGTCGACCTCGTCGTCACCGAGCTTGCCGCCCTGATCAGGAATTGCTCAGCAAAGGTAATCAGGACTGGAGGAGAGACAGATTAAGAAGGTTGTGAATGCAGGAGAAATAAAGAAATATAAGCAGAGTGAGAGAATATTCAATAATAAGAAGAATAACTAGCATGAAGTGTTTGTGTGTCCCCCTTCCTTTTTCAAATCAAATTTCCCTACAGCCCCAAGCACAACCTGACTCCACCCGTGCACGCTCCAATCTCCTCGGGTTCCTGGATTCTACCTGATATTCTCCCCCTTTCCCCTCTGATTTGACTGTTTCCAGCTTGATAATTCCTGATTTGACTGTCAAACGATCCGAATCAAGCCGACCGGGGAGTCAGTATGTCCGCGTCTCCCTGGGACCCGTTTCAGAAAGCAGGTTTAGCCAGTCAAACCCTGAGATGAGGGGCGAACGTCTGGTTTCACAAAGTCGGTTCGGAGTGACTCCGAGTCAGTTACCTGGGCAACACCCTGTGCAGTGGGCTTTCGACTAATTATCTCTCAGGTTTTCCGGCCATTCCTGTTTGTTTTCCCATCCTGGGTAGCGTCCAGGCGTATCTTAGCAACACGAGATGCAACAACAGTGTCTCATTGCTCATTCCTGATGGAGGCAGTCGGCAGCAGCGGTCCGATCTTCTCAGTTTCATCATTTGTTTTTTTTAATATGCTTCTTTCCGCATATGCAGTCGTTAATATTTCCAACTCCACCGGGGAGTAGGAGGATTGAGGCTGGTTCTCACCTGTTGCCATGGTGAATCCTGTCACCGGGGTTCCGTTGATCCTAATGCGCGAGCTTCACTCAGTGACTTTGACTCAGAGTTTTGCTAAGCCTGCTTTCTGAACCGGGTCGTGGACACCGGGGTGCAGCGTGGGATTCCCCCGCGGTCGGCACGCCGGCGCCTGTTGTCCGTGACCTCAATGCCTGCAGCAGTGTGTGTGTTTCGTTTGTGTGCGTCTGCAGTTGGGATCATTTCCTCGACTGAGGGAGGAGACGGAGAGAATTGTCACCACTTACATCAGAGAGAGGGAGAGCAAGACCAAAGAGCAGGTGTGTTTGTTTTGCTACACACTCGGGTTCCATGAGTTGATAACAGTTGTAATGGGGCCCTGAAGCTAAAGTATAACAGCTCCAGTCTCTACTACAGTAGTTAAAGCTTTATTGGCTCAGATGGGACAGACTGCAAATACTGTACAAACCGGTTCCTGGGGTTCAGAGATAAAGGGTAGAGTCTATGAAAGTCCCCGCAAGGATAGAAATTCAATGACGCATGTGTGTGATTGTAATTTTTGTATACTTAATGACTCTTAATGTCAAACCTGTCTTCCAGGTTTTGCTGTTAATCGACATTGAACTGTCCTACATCAACACTAATCATGAGGACTTCATCGGATTTGCCAAGTAAGACAAAAGTTATTGTGTCGTCATCCGAGGTGCACCTTTGAGCTTCGTAGGGTTAAATCATTGGTCACAGACTGGCAGGAGTGTCGATGTGTCGGTCCGTTTATCAGATTACTGGGAGTTAAACTGGAACCAGAAGTAGGCCTTTGCTGACCTGACGCTGCGTTTGTGGTCCGATGGGTTGTGTAGTTCTGTGGAACGTTCCATTCATTTCAATGCCGGTCTGTCCCTCAGTGCCCAGCAAAGAACGGCGGCTAATGTCAACAAGAAGAGAGCCATGCCCAACCAGGTAACTCGCCTGATCCCAGAAAGACGGCAGCATCACATCAGCAGATGCTTTGTTGTTACTTTTTTTTGGGGGGGGCAATGAACTCACTTTCACCCACACGTGCACGTGCGCGGGCGCTTCCTCCTTTTCTGTTCCCCTTTTTGTGTGTGAGAGAAAGATTCCCGAACGTACGTCGCTCCCCTTCCACCTCCACTTGTAACTTCCTCTTCGGGAAAGTAGGTGGGAGGAGTCGGCTAACAATAAATTCCATGACAATTAAGGAAGTGAAAGAGGGAGTTTTAGGGATGCACCTGTACACATTGGGGATTCCACACGAGATGCCTGTAGTATACATGGTGGTGTGGGGGGTGGGGGGATTTTTGTCTCGTTGGGAGGTCTGCACTCCCAAAGGCCTCCCAACAAGACAAAAATTTAGATAATATGGGGTTAACCAAATGCATCCCAGAGTGGGTGAAAACCGATTTCCCCGTGTGTAGGTGATCCGCAGAGGCTGGCTCAACATAAACATCAGTATCATGAAGGGAGGGTCCAAGGACTACTGGTTTGTCCTCACTGCCGAGTCCCTGTCCTGGTTTAAAGACGAGGAGGTAATTCTGAGTTTTTCCATAAGAAATACTGCAGTGAGGATGTGTGGTGGAGGTAAATCTTCCTTTTTTTCCCTCCGTTTATGCGGCTCATTCCATCACTGGGTGTTTTTAGGAGAAGGAGAAGAAGTACATGCTGCCTCTGGACAACCTGAAACTGAGAGACGTGGAGAAAGGATTCATGTCCAGCAAGCACATCTTCGCCATCTTCAACACTGAGCAGAGGTGTGTCGTCTCATAATCTGAGGGCGGCCGCCAGCGATGGAGGACGCGCGTGTGCTAATTCGATCCTTCGTTTTGGGGGTTATTGTCATCAGGAACGTGTACAAAGACCTGCGTCAGATTGAGCTGGCATGCGACACGCAGGAGGATGTGGACAGCTGGAAGGCCTCGTTCCTGAGAGCTGGTGTTTACCCAGAGAAAGACCAGGTCCTGCCAACCTTTGAATTTACATATTAGCATTTTTGTTTCTTTATAAAAGGTGAGAATCGCCCACAAATCCACATTTAGGAACCTTTTGAGCTCGAGAGGTGACGTCTATTAAGCCGTGCTTTTATTTTGAAAGTATTTAAAGTATTACATTTGCTTAGATCCCAGCCACGCCTCTGTCGTCCAACATCCTCCTGTTAAAGTGACTGACATCTGTGCGGGGGCGACTCTAGAGCTGCAGGAGCACGACTAAACCTCTCTGCTCTCAGATTTTTGGGGTTATTTTGGGTTTTTTTGTCACATCACGTTCTGTATTTGTTTCCTCCAGCCTGACACTGAAGATGCTGTTAACCCGGGAGACACCGTTTCCATGGACCCCCAGCTAGAGCGGCAGGTGGAGACCATCCGTAACCTAGTGGGCTCGTACATGGACATTGTTAACAAGTCCATCACAGACCTCATGCCCAAGACCATCATGCACATCATGATTAACAGCGTACGACCAACAACTTTTCCTTTTCCGCCAACAGCGCAGACAAACTGATCCGTCTGCATCCTCTCCCATTTGCAGGCCAAAGACTTCATCCACTCAGAACTGGTAGCTTATCTGTATGTGGCTGGAGATCAGAGCAGCCTGATGGAGGAGTCAGCAGAGCAGGCCCAGCGGAGAGATGAGATGCTCAGGATGTACCACGCTCTCAAAGAGGCCCTGGTCCTCATAGGTGACATTAGCACTAACACCATTACCACCCCGCTGCCTCCACCTGTGGATGACAGCTGGCTCGCAAAGAATCCAAGGTAACAGTTGTCATTAACCAAATATCTCTATCTTTCCATCTGTATAAATACAGGCATAGTGGTCAATATAGCTTTTGTCCGCTAGAGGGCACCAACGCGTCACAAAAGGTCTTCGGTTTGTATCCGGTTCAGAAGAACTTCTAAATCAAATTCAGAGGAAAAAAGAAGACATTTTTGGCGCACACTAGTAATTTATGTACTTGCAAAATAATTCACATACACAGTATTGCTATATAATTGCCTGAATTTTCATAACATGCGCTAAATATTTGGTTATTATTGTCATTTCTAGTCAATAGCTCATGGCAAAATAACTGAACATATAACAGGGCTACAAAAACAAGACAATCGTGTAGGGAGAAAGATGGTGACCTCCTTACAACTAATAAAAACCAGCCATGCGTCATCTTATTTAAGAACTAAAGATTGATAAATAAAGATTGATTGATTCATAATTAGAAAAAACTAAACAACCCTGCTCTCTCCGGGCTTCAGTCCCCCACCAGCAGCCGCAGCAGCGCCCCCTGCCAGCCGACCCCCAGCAGTGAGAGGACACGTCCCCGGCCCCCCGCCCCCTCTCAATCCCTCACCGGCGTTCGTAGCCCCACCGGTGCCGACTCGCCCCGGGCCTGGCCAGACTGCTTATGCGGGAGATGGTGCTGTGCCTCATTTACCCTCCAGGCCTGCTCGGGTGCCCCCTGCACTGCCACCAGGAATACCCAGGTAAAGTCACACACACACTGCCTGAGTGTGAGGCCTTGGACTGGTGGATTGGGACTGCTGGGGACGGGTTCTACTGGCTTGTGGTGTATTGGGAATCAGTGGTGCATGACTATATGATGATATTTCCATGCATGTTTCTCCCCCCCCCCCCTTCCCCCCTCCAAAACCTCTTTCCTATCTCTCTTTCTGCAGCAGAAGACCCCCGGCTGCTCCCAACCGACCCACTGTCATACGACCTTCAGAGCCCTCCTTGCTTGACTAGACACACACACACACACACATTCCCGTTTACACTTTTATAATCATTTCCACTTACTTTTTTCCATGTGTACTCCTTTATCTACACTCTTCTACAACTGGAGTTGGTAATCGGATGCTGTTGCAGTTATGTATGTGATTTTGGCTGAATTTATAGGTATTTTTGCAAGTATTCAAAGGATTTGTAATACAAATGAAAAGGGATACATTTGATTAGATAACTGACTGTGATTTTGTGACTTTTTGCATCTTTCCTTAGAAATTAAATGTCTTCAAACAGAATGATTGTTAAAAAAAAAAAAAAACACTTTAAGATGTGACTGTTATGATATATAATTGACATCCTCCAACTGAGGCACCTCAGTAAATAAGCAGCACTTTGTCTCAGCCCTTCATGTAACCGCTCACCCTTGATCGCGTCAGGGGTCCTAAACAGTATTTTATGTGGTCGTCACATTAAAAGACAGATGGGGGAAGAAACAATCTTGTAAAAGACGGATCTAATAAAACCTAATAAAATGTTCTCATATTTTTTCTTCTCTAATCCTTTAATCATAAATAATCCGGTATTGTTGCCGTGTGCCTCAGAGCTGTCGGCTCGTCCAGATCGCCACTTGTTGCCACGAACAGACACGTAAAGCGAGACCGCTTCACGTTTTCTGCCTTGTGTGTCGAGCCCACCTTACTGTATGATGGAGCCGTCAGTTGCTATGGTAACCGTGGTTGCTAATAGCAACAGCACAGTAGAAATAGGGCCACTCGTTGCTTTGGGTTGTTGCTGGAGCTGGGTGGGAATGAAGAAAGGTATAAACCCCCCTTTTCTTGTTTGCTTTTCCTGGAGAGCTTGATTCCTCCATCCTGTCTGTGTTCTTGGTGAGTTACTGCTCAGAAACTGACTGGAAACATTCTCATCATCTACTCTCACAGGCGACCTCCGCAAGTCCCGTCTCGTCCCAGCCACTGGTGAAGGACCCTCAGTCTAACATGACTGTTGAGAATATCATTATAAATGATGCTACTTTGGGATTAACGGTCCTAAAATTAGTTTAAATTAAGACAGTTGAGAGAAAAATACTGCTGTCCTCCTCCTACAGCTCAGTCCACTCCTACCACTAAAAATAAATTCCTGTCTGCCTCGTGTAATAATTTAAGATGAAACTATTTCAAGCCTAAAATGTCCTGAGGTACAGAAATGTGTTCAAATGTCCACATTTAATCTGTAATGTCCTTCAGCAGTCCAATAAAGACACTCACGCTGGTTGTGGTAATGAACCGTGTGGTCATATTTGGGGTATCAATGCTGTTTTTCTTTTCTTTTTTGGTGGGGGGGGGGGGGGGGGGGGGGGTATTGAGGAATGAACCCTAACCTCTAACCCACATACAAGGTCAGCTGGAAGGATGGCTGCCAACAAGTTTGGAATATCACTACTGCAGAAAAAAAAAGGGGACAGTCAACCAAACGTCATCCGGCTGTGCCTGAAAGCTCTTATGAAATGTTTTGAGAAATAGGCCCGTCAGACGTTATTTATAGCATTCCTGCCACCCTCACATAGACCTGAGCATCAGTAACTCCGTTTGTGGTTCTGAATCACCTTGAAGGTAAAAATGCAGGTGCCAGCTGTTACCTCCTCTGCAGAGACATTAATGCCATCCCTGTGGAAGACATGTGATTATCAGGTATCCAGCTCTCCCTCTCCCAAAAGCTGTTTAAATGAGAAGAGTCTAGACAGGAAATGCACTGGTTTGGTTTGGCACCACAGTGCAGCAACCACTGTCGATTTTATCACCGCTCGTTTTCTCCTTTTCTCTCATTGGCTGCGTTCCATTTTTTTGAGTCCAACAAAGATACAACATCCATTCAAGTTTCAGGTGTAAAAAAATGTATTTATTTTCCAAGAAATTCTAGCTCGTTTTGGCAGCACTCATCACGTGACGCTGATCTGGTGCCAATAATAAAAACAATCAAAACCAGGTTGGCATAAATCTAAAAGTAAAAGCGTTCTAGACAACAACAAAGAAAACCCCCTCCAAAACAGCATTTAAATATTACTGGCAATTGCTCGTACGCCTCACTACATTCCTCGTCAACATCTGCGCTGACTTGACCCGGCAGGTGAAAAACAAATCCGCAAAAACGACATAAAATAAAAGGCTGCGGAAACGAAGCGGCCGGGTCTTGACTTTGACCTGGCAGGCGGCGTCACTATTTCACATTGTCGTCGCATGTAAACCAGCTCCTGTGTTGACATTTAAGCAACCTTTGGATTCATTTAACCTTTTAAAACAAAAGATTCCAAGGACCTACTGAGATGTTTGGTTTGGCCTACACAGAGCAAATTTCCTTATTGGTTTGTGGTTCAATATTGAGATTAAACGCTGAATTAAAGACGTTTGATCTCTCTTCGCCTGGTTGCACGTCTGGTTTGTGGTCTTCCGATGTTGAACAATGGAAGAAAATCAGTCTGATGAAATGATTGTTGACTCCAGATTTCTTTTGCAGCCACGTTTCCTTTGGCAAAATAACACATCTAAGTACAGACCCTCCGCTTATCATCGAACAGTTTCCGGACAGTGTAGACCTGCAGGAGAACAGATCGTTTCCTGTGAATCGATTCCTCTAATTCGATCGGAATCAGCAGCGTGGTGGTAGAGCTGGACCTACCTGAGTAAGAGCCACGCACAACATGACCAGGACACTGGCGCAGGACCAGAACGAGACCCTCCACAGGTTGTCTTCCAGAAGGTTCCTGTCCCGCGCCTCAAAAGCTCGCAACACCGTTTGCATCTGCGTGCTGCGCTCCAGGCGTTTGTGGAGAGAATCCATGGACTCCTGAGAAGAGAACAAGTGGGCTTTTATTTATACGTTACAAATGTAATAAGAACAAAGAGATGGAGATGAAAGGGAAGCGGTGTACTTAAAAGTACGGGAATATTTGCTCCATGGGCACCATCTTGCTTGTAATGAGAGAATGTAGCTGATTTTTTCCTCTTAGAGGCTGTGGTACATGGTACTTAAAAGGTTAATGTGGACAATTTGCTGATTACCACAACTGTACTGTACAACCTTTGGAAAGGCCACAATGCACAGATGTGGGTTTTAAAAAAAAATAAAAAATCCCATTCCCACTTCCCCTGCCTGCGTGGGGTTAGTTTACCCTTTACTGCTTCAACAGCTGAACCAGTTCTCCAGCCAGCACCATTCACGTCATATACGTCATCAACGGAAGATCTTCTTATCCCTAAATATACGTTATAAAGGAGCATGCTTGTTCAAGGAGGACACAAGCTAGGTAACTCACGCGGATGTCCTCTAGCTTGTACTCCAAAAGGCTTCCGTCGGGCTCCTCCAGTCCTGCCCATTCTTCATCTCCACCGACGTCTCCGGCTTGACCCTCGATGATGATCTCAAAGAACACCATCTTCTCCGAGAAGTGACTGAAACTGTTGTCAAAGCAGATTTCATAGTCTCCCTCTTGCGTAGGTTCCACCCTGAAAGAACATGGAGTTGAGTCAGATTCACGCATGAAGGTCCAGAGCTGAGGGACCCCCGATCTGAAGCACACCCGACGCCACTTACACGTGCACTCCGTCTGAGCGTCGAGACTCCATGATGAGCCGGCTGCCCTCTGGAGAGACGATGGTGAAGTCCACATCCATGCCGGCACCAGCTATGACCTGAAGGGCCACAGACAGATGTGTAAACAAAGGGTTTATAAGAGGTTTAGCAGACTTATTTATTTTGTCTCAGAGATTATTTCTGACTTTTGTCCACCACAACACTCCCGAGACAAGGCACAAGACAGCCTCTCCTTTAATAAACACTTATTTTTAAGAAAATTGTCACATTCCAAGGTGATAAATGAACCAGGTTAAAAAAAATAGTTACTTTCCAAGAGATGGGTGCCACTTCTGCTGTCAATCCACAATACTATTTTAGGTGTTTCAGTCATATTCATCCTTCCAATAAAGTCATGCTTTGGGATTTTACTTTCACGCACGCGACGGCTTGCTAGTTTAAACCGGATATGAAATGTTAAGTCCAAACGTCAGCCTCATCGTAGCTACTTCCTGCATGGTGTTTTTACGATATGGGGCGGGGGAGGGGGGGAAACTTCAGAGTTTTTTCACTGTATTATACAGAGAACAGAATATGGACTCAGTACAAGAGGCGTCCATTTACCGCTTACTGTGTTATTGTGTTTCAACTACGTCAAGGTGACATATTGTGAGTGTTTGTTTTCGAACCACCATCGCAGTTACCTGATATTCGACCTCCATCGTACCATTTTTAATCGCCGTCTGAAAGAAGCACTCGGATCTTCCGGCTGGGAGGAGAAACGTGAACTCGCTGTCCAGATTCGATCCGAAGCAGCTCACAGAGCCGAATAACCAGCCGAACATAAATGCGAGGAGCCACAGAACTCCTCTGCTCCCGAGAAATTCCATTCCGATGGAGAATGTCAGACAGAGGGCTATCTGGGTTCAGCCATCTTCGCGACCCACTTCCGCATCACAACTTTGCGCTGTTTTGATTGGCTGGAAGGTGGCGCGCGACGGCGGTACTGTAGCCCAATCACAGGAAGAGAAGTATCAATACGCATCTTGTCACAGCTGCTCGTGTGCCCGCACAGATTATTAATATCGTCATTATTCTCAATTCCTCATATATCTTTAATGCTTCTTTTCTAGTGTAAAATACTTACGTTTATTTTAGTTTTTGCCATTTTAGTTTTTCTGAGTTTAAATTGACTTCTTAATTGAGTCCTACGGTGATCATTCCGCCTTCCACGTTCTTGTCCCAATCAGCCCCGAGACAAAGTAGTTAGGTCCTTAAGTTATTATTATTATCATTATTATTATTATCATTATTGTTGTTGTTGTTGTTGTTGTTGCATTTGGTTAATTTTTCATTATAAACAAATGTACACCTTCATCATATTTGAGAAATCTGTATTTTCATTCCCACTTGGTTTCCCAGATTGTCTAAACCAAGTCTTTGTACTTTTATAAACAAAACAAAACAAAATTTCTTTCTCTGAAACCTCCCCACTCAAATAAATCTGCAAACACATACACATCAGCTGGGACTAAAATCATCCATGCAATCTGCAACAATGTTATTTTAGAATTGGGACTAATATGAAAATGGCAGGAACTGAAGCAAATAGCTTCTTATTATAATCAGTCAGTTTTGCAGGCACAACTTCACATTTACATTTCCTACTTGGAGGTCATTTGCAGAGTATTAATAGAAATAAGACATTCCTGTAAACATGTTTAGTGGCACAATTTCACTCTAAAGATGAGAGTGTTAATATTTGAGGACTGAAGAGTAGAGGGAAATGACAGCATGAAGAAAGAAGGACTGGGTTAGGGTTAAGTGTGTGTGTGTGTGTGTGTGTGCGCGTGTGCGTGTGTGTGTGGTGTACAGCATGCGGAACCTGTCACTACAAATATCGTCCTCCCATGGTCAGAGTCAACTTATTTGAACTTTGTTTAATTCTGAACAAAGTCAAACTATTTAGCACAGAATGGAGGAATCAGCAAAAACTAAACTTTTCTAAGGAGACTAGAGTTTAATCCTTTACATAAAGGTGTGAGGATTTATTGTGGCACAGTTGACACATTTTTGTTTCATTTCCTGTCACTGTGGCAGTAAACACAAACCAAAGAAGTCTGTTCCCATGTGCACAAGTGTCAATTGACTGCAAAACGGTGGAACTGTTACCCCAGACATCGGTTGGAACATTGTCAGTGTGTACAAAAAGGTGGAAGAATCTCCAAATGTTGTGATGTCAGCAGTTAAACCATCTCGCTTCTGCTAATAAACCCCAAATGGGAGCGTTTGTGTGAAGTGGAGCTCCATTCGTCACATCTTTTTTCTTGAAAAACACACTTTACTCCTTTTAAACTGTGGTAATTCTGCACATTTGCTGATGATGATGAAGAAGAAACTCTCATCTTCAGAGTCCATCTGGACTAGCTACCCTGGTCTTACTGGACAATGTCATTATTATTTTGGAGCGAAAGATTTTTGAGTAGATGTCTTGATGAATAAACTAATTATAGTAAAGCTTAAAACAGAAAGGAACATTTGGGTATTTATTCTTGTCCTTTGCGGTACCTTAGTCATCACCAATCACACTAGTTTGTCATCATCAGATCAAGAGTAGTGTGACAAACGCGGAACTATTTTAAATGGACCCTTCATTGGGAGTATCCCATCCATGAACTCACATGCTCTCTCTCTCTCTCTCTCTCTCTCTCTCTCTCTCTCTAATTCTCTTTCTCTCTCTCTTTCTCTCTCGATTTCTCTTTTTGTTTCTTCCCTATGTCATCTTCATTTCCTCCTTCCGCAAGCTGTAGTGAGAGAAAAAAAGCAATATATGAGAGAGTTGACAGCACGACGCGGGATAGAAATCACAAATACAGACGAAGCAGCTTCAGGCAGAGTGGCTTCTCTCCAGGTGTTTCTTTAACTTGCTGTAACAAGGTGTGGTGGATTTCTCAGCGCTGCTGTGCTGCTGCTGCTGGATGGTTAGCTCAACTGTGGGAGGAACATCAGGTGTATTTGAACTCTCAGGTAAGCTCTTTTTTGGTTTCGCTGGCTCTGTTCACAGCCCTCCGCTCACTGATCACAGGCACCAGGGTGTTTTGAAATCACTGGAATTTTCCTGAGCGCTGCGTGTCATGCACCGGTGGAATGTAGAGCACACACCTCTTTAATCCCCCTGACCTGCACCTCTAACACCCACCCTGTCTTCCTTTGGTGGTTCTCCTTGCCAGGCTGTTGGAGCTGTCCACACCAAACGTCCCAGGATCGGGCGAGATGTCTGACAGCGCCGTGGGTCCATTCCCACAGGTGTTTGTGGTGGACAGCCAGGCCAGCTGTGTCTCTGTGCCCACTCCAAAGAAAGCGAGGTGCTCTGGAATGGGTCAGAAAATTCTGTTCATGCTGATGGGAATCGCTATGCTGGGACTTGCTCTTCAAGCATGTTTAATCTTCCATCTTTACAACAAAGTGGAGGTAAAGTACCTTATGGTAGTACATGCCTGTGGGTGTGTGTGTGTGTGTGTGTGTGTACACGCGTGCGTGCACGCTTGTGTCGGTATGCTTGGAACACATGGAAACCCCTTTCCTTTAGAATTTCCCTTTCTTTTCTCTACATCACATAGAGAAAAGAAACTTAACTTCTCCATTTCGTGATGGTTTTTTTCATCTCTGTCTTTTTGGTTTTCTGCCACGTGTCAGAAACCAGAATTATAAACTATAAATCTCACATCTACCCACATTTATCTTAACCGTACTCCCACGTGTCCAGGTTAAATCAGGTCATTTTTGCCCTTTGATTACCCTTTTGTGTTGTCACGCGTGGCTGAAACATGCTTCAACATGCCGGATATCCCATGTACAACCTTTGTAAATTTTGACATCATGATCACAATTCCCCCCCCCCCCCCCCCCCCCCCCGCACACACAAGCACACACGCAATGATTTTGAGAAGTTTGTGACATCGATTGCCTCAGTCTCACTTCTCTGTTTTTGTGCCACAGGCGTTTTCCCACTGTGCATCTCATCCTTTGTGCCAGAACGTGTCGCGGCCCAGTGCGCCAGGCCAGCAGGTTTGTGTTGGTGGAGTGTTGGTCTTTAGACATTTGACATTTTAATGCAGGTTCCGTTTTGTTTGTGTTTTAAAAAAAAAAAATCCCAACCACTTTTGTTCTCTTTTCAGGGGGACGCTTTGAGTCGAGTTGGCGCTAAAGGTACTGAGCTGCTCTTTTCATAATGCCTGTGATGTGCGACATGTCCAATCACTGAATTTAGATAAACGGCACGCAGATAACTGAGATATTCCTAAAAAAATAATGATTGTCTCCTGAATTATTTACACAGTGGAACCACGTGTGGAACAGATCCAAAACCGGCCATTTGCACAACTGATAGGTCAGAACCTCAGCAACACGCAGTGTTTAATTCTTGAATTCATCTCTAACCGCTTTTTTGCCACTCTCATCCCCACCGTAGGCTCCAGCAATCCTGTTGGGGAGGATAATGTGGTGCAGTGGGAACATAAAGGCGGTGAAACCTATACCAACCACATGGGCTACAGCAAAGGCCAACTGTTGGTGCAGATGGAGGGTCATTACTACCTTTACTCCAAAGTGACTTTGAATGCTGCAGAGGAGTGTTCTCTAGTCCAGCACAAGGTCATGAAGGTCACCAAAGCCTACGGTCAAGCTATCGAACTTATGAAATCCAAAAGGTTAGCGTCCGCACCACACCTTCCAGACACCTTTCTTGAGTTGTCAGTTGTTTCATGGCGTCTCATGTTTCCTCTAGTTCTCGCTGCACCTGGGACGCAAAATTTTCAACTCCTAAATCTTCCCCCGGGGAGGATCTGCGGAACAGCTTCCTGGCTGGAATTTTCCACCTGCAAACAGGAGATAAAATTTATGTCACATTGGAAGACATACAGAAGATACACAGAGGAACGACTGATAACATTATGGGAGCCTTTATGATAGCCCCGTGACTACATAGTGACGCTTCTATAACCTCAAACCCGGTTTTGAGCTGCACTGGCTGCTGTGGCACGAATCCAAAACAGTGTCGTCCAAATTCAAGCGATTCAATGAATGTGTGAAAAGGCAACAAATTGTTGTGATATAAAACATGTATCTGATATTCAGGTTATGTAATCGTAATTTTGCTGTAAATAAAGCGTTGATGTTGACCTGCTTCCTCACTTCCTAACCTGATAACAAGCTGAAAAAGTAATTAAAAAGAGACAACAAAAAGCTGACTAACTGGAACAACTCTGTTTATCTTATATGCGGCGAAACAAACCGCAGATATGCAATATACAGCACACATTTGCAAATTCATTGAGATGCATAAACATCTGCAAAGGCTGTGTGGGTGTGTATACATGTGTTTATTTGCATGTGGAGCAGGATGTGGTTTAGTGAGGATGCACAGAGGGCAGGAGGATGGCGTAGAATATACTCGAGCTTCATGTAGCTGACTCATCTCTTCGAATGATGTGCTAGGAAACGTTTTAGACGCACTCCAGTGTGTTGCAGAGAAGGGGAAAAAAAGGCACAGACAAAGGGTGAGAATCTGGTGCTCGAGGGGGAAGTTAGAAGGGGAACCTGTGCATGAATAAAGCGTAAAAAAAGATACATGAATGGTGTGAAAGAACAAATAGATAGGAAGGTAAATTTGCATCCACTGGCTTCAGATGCTAAGAAAAGATTTGGGTTATCTTCTGTGGTGCACGTAATCATCTGTGCACGACTGAAATCATCAGGCAACATGGTGAGATTTGGGCCTTGCGCCCTCCGGCACGGTGCACGGTTCCGTGTGCACGAGTCATGTTGCAAGAAAGAAAAGTAGCCGTTACTTTTGCTGACCGGTCGCGGGTCTAAATGTCACGTTCCCTTATTTCTATTTACCACCTGAACAGATTTCAAAAGAAAGAGGGGAAGTCCTTCTTGCAATCTTGATGTTGGCATTAAGGTAAATAGGATATTAAAATACTGTATCAGTCCAGACAAAGGAGGAGAGGATAAAGTCTGGGCAATTCTCCAATGCGATAATCAGAATGAACCTACTACTAAAACTGGGGTTTCGTCAGAGAAATTAATTAATGCCGAGGGGGTAATTTGGTCAATCTGGTCGTCAGAGCAACTGTGGACTCTGAAGGAGACACTGAAGTATAGATGTTGGCATGTCGAAGGTAGCTCCCATCAGGACTCAGTAAAAACATATCACATGTAAGAAGAGAGTGTTTTTTCCTGTTTAATCCATCAAACGGGTGTAAAGAGGATCTTTGTCCAGAACAGACCTGTACATCCATCTCTAATGAACTGCAAAAGTCAGTGACATTTAGGACAGTTTATACATGTTGTCTGTGTGGGGATCGTCCCCAAGGGGCCATTCAACAAAAAAAAAATCTTTGGAAACATTCACTTTACGCATAGAAGCACGCACACAGAAACAGACAGAGGCTGGACTTTTAAACGCTCAAAGCAGAACTTGTCGTCGCTCGTCTTGTTCTTTGCCACAGGAAGTGTAACCTTGATGGTTTGCCGGCCCAGTAATTTTCCCTTAAACCTCAAAAGGAAATTAAGTTAATCCACTTTCCAGAATTGGTTGAGCATCAGAGAACTTTCCTTTCCCCGAACGGCTTCGATACTTTCCGCTTGAAACTTCCAACCTGCTCTCGTTTACTCAAGCCTTCTACTTCACCGTATCTGCGTTTCATAAGGATTTTTAAAAACTGCTCCCAGTACATCGCTTTTGTAGTTAGTCCACAGGACTGGTACATACACTTGAAGTATAATTTTTGAAAAAAATTGAGTGCTCAACCTTCTTTTGGCCGTTTTCTCCTGTTACGTCTTGATGTTTGTTTACAGTAAACGTCCCATTTTACCTTAAACTGAACCGTTGAAATTCAAGAAAACATGAGCTTTACAACATAAACCTCCGAGCAATCAAACACTCCACCTATTGCACATTAACTCCGATGTAGTGATACCTACATTCAAACACAAGTGAAGTTCTATAAATACATAAATAGTTCCATATCAACAAATAAATATTTTACAAATTCTGTTCGCTATTCTATACAGTCTGTTGGTTTTTTTTTTAAAAGATTATTCTCAACTCTCAGTTTGGAATAAATCTTTGTTGTGTTGTTTTTTTTTTTAGTGAAGACCAGATCCGGTGAATGTCGCGGCACCAGAGCGTCCACCTTAATCCACAAGGAACATTCCCAATCCCGAGCCCTTCAGTTCCAGTTTCCAGTTGGTCAGTCCAGTTTTGGGTACGGTCATCTGAGTGAGCAGCTTCTCGCGCTCCACTTTACTCACTGTCCAGCACTTCTTGGTCACGCGTGGCTCAGACTGAAGCTCCACTTCACAGGTGAGCTTGTCACCCACCTGCACGTGGAGGCGCCCTGGGGTGCAGTTGTCCCGGTGGGTGCAGGTGAGGTTGAGGACAACGTATATGAAGTACATGCCAGCCTGTTTGGTCTGCAGAGCGTTCTGTTTTTGGTTAAATTCAAAGAGGTTTCCTTTGGACGTCCCCTCGCCGTAGTCCACCACCTCCCAGGGCATGGTGGAATTCGTCAAATCACCTGCAAAAGGAGACACAAATTTACTATAAATGGAGCGGAAAAGGACTATTCTCACTGCATTTTCAAATATTGGAAAGTTTAATGAGAAGGGGGGGGGGGGGGGGGTGTTATCAGAAATAATGATTTATCTCTGAGACTGAAATCAGACTTACTTGATTTTGCGTCCAGATACACAAAGTTCTCCATCTGTTTAAAAAAAAGCAACAACACACAATTCGAGATTAAGACTGAGACCATGGACCACAAAATAAAACGATCCCGACTTTCTGACCCAGCAGGACTTTTCTTACCTTATAAGCAGATTGACCGGAGTCGCCTTTGCCCTGCAGGTCGAAACACTCGCGCCGTTTGTCAGCGATCACTACGGCCGCGACGACGGCCGCCATCGCCATGAAGAGAAAAATGATGGACACCAAGAGGAAAACGTCCAGCGGCCGATAAGTCCTCTTCCGAAGAGACTCGATGTCTGCGTCGCCACTTGCCGTCATTCTGCCGTGAGTTTTTTTTTTTAGGCGTCTGGTTTTCTGAATCAGCGTCTGCACCGGCCGGAATTCGAAGTGATCCAAACAGCGAGTGCGCTCCAGCCGGGCAGAGAAGGCTTATACGGGCTGCCAGGAGCATGCCGGGCTTTTTATAGCGCAAGCAATGAGCACACACTTTCAGACCCTTTGGAAAAACGCGGAAGTCATGGATTTCCCTCTCGCCTTCGCACACACGCCAACCCCCCCCACTTGGCTGCCTGCACACGATGCGATACAACCCGACGCGCAGACTTTCCGCGGCGCTCCTGTTACGCAATAGCAGAGCTGTCAGTGGAAAGCGAAATGGAGAAAAGAACAACGTCTCCAGGGTCACAACATTCCGAAATCCGAGCGAAACCTTTGCTTTTTGCCTCCTAGAACACGGAGCCGCCGGCGGCACTGTTGTTTGGAGCCGCCTGAAATACGCGCGTAAAAGCTGTTGTTTTGTGCGATTTGGCGTGTTAAAATCTATCAGTCACCGACTCATGTGACCGCTGCTCAAAAAGTTACGGGAATTTTCTCTTTCTCTCTCGGTGCATGCGCGCGTGGGAGAGCGAGAAGAGAATCGCCGAGATTGACTCAAGTGATTTTGGGGCAGTGATTTGTCATTGTAACTCTAAGTTACAAATGGCAATTTAAAAAGTGGTGGTCGTGACGTTGCTGCTGTGCATATACGGATGAACAAGTTATATATCTGCACACTTTTTGCAGCCTTTTTTCCTTGTATTTATTTTTGGTTCATTTATTAGAATTGATTTGCATCTTTGATTTGTACCTTTTTGTGGCATATATATGTATTTGTGGGGTTGAATATACTATATATATATAATATGTATTATGTATAAGAGGGCAGGAGGGCAGAGTATCTTGGGGTGGACTACTATCACCTGAAGTTGAATCATACCTGGAGTGATAACTAGGAATTTCCCCAAAATATGAAATATGTATGTTCCAGTGGTGGGCCGTCAGGGCCTGCAAGGCCTTCTCTGCTTGCCTAAAAATATCTGAATCACAGACTGATGTTAATTATATTTTGGCAATGAATACGTATTAAATAATTCCAAATGGTCTGTCCGCTTCCTTTCATTGCTAGCCCCCTGGTTGCGCTGCTTCCAGACGTGTATTTTCATATTTAAGCATTTAACCAATCACATTTCAGCCACTATTTGTTGCCAGGGTCAGAGAAATCTGCCTGGAGGCCTTCACAATCAGTTCTGTGGGCCCTGTAGCATTAAAAAAAATGTTGATCAAACTGTTGCTTCAACCAATCAGATTTTGAGTTGGCGACCCCAAGGCCCTCTAGCAGGCGTACGGAAACGTCAGCGTATTCACGCGCTTTGATTGGATAGTCAGAGAGTGCACGAGCCAGAGCTAGCAAACTGCATCTGTAGCGAGCTGCACAAGCAAAGATATTGTTGTGTTGATTTAACAGCGGTTTTGTCAACCCACACTGGCTGAAGTAGGAGAAGAAATGGATTTGGTTACAGATTTACTGTCAAAGCCATTTTCAAGACGGACTTTTCAAGAAAGCTGGACATCGTTAAGCAAGGTCGGGCAACTCCGAAGCTAGCACGCCTGTCACAACCGGGAAAAGGATTTGTCCGCCACTTTCAGTCCGCTAACTACGAGCGGTACTCCGGGCTCACAGGCTCCGAGGAACGCTGCAAATTGTATTGCTGGGAGTGCTTGTTATTGGCCACTGATCGACATGGTGTTTGGAGCCACACTGGGTTTGTAAATTTGGCTTGCCTAACCAAGGCAGCAATGAGGCATCAAAGCACTGCCAGACACTTACAAGCAACGGTGCTTTCCAAAACTTTTGGGGAAACCAGAGTGGATCTACAGCTGAGTGAGCAAGTGCGCAGGGAAACGGAGCTCCGCAGCGAAAAGATCTATTAGCTTCGATGGCGATAGAAAAGGACTTCTTGATGGAACTGAAACGCATTGGATAATCTGCACAACAGAGTCATTGAAATCTTCTTGAGGAAAGAAAGGAGGATGGATTTTGTGTACAAATAATCAGGATTTTTGGTGAGTAAAATGTTGCTATATTCCTAAATAATATTGCAATTTTATCAGGTTATTTTTGATGCTTTTTTATGTGTGTCGCAGCTGTACCTGCAGTAGAAGTTTTATAGCCATAAAATAGTTATTGAGGGTTGGATTGATTCAGACGGAGCGCTACTGAAGGCCTAGGTGTGAAATGCACGGCCCGCCACTGGTATGTTCCCAACATGTTTTCATTGTTCCCAAAAATTTCTTGTTACCAAAGTCTTTTTTCACTTTGGTATATATATATTTTTTGTTCCGATTAATATGCCGTGAAGAGTTTCAGTTTTCATTACTGAATGAAATAAATTCAAGAGAAAGCTTCTATGTCTTTATGCCAAGTTACTCAGCATTTACCGTAATGCCTCGTATAAATAGAACAAGTGTGTCTGCTGCCTTTTCTGCTTCTGCCGAAGTGTTGGTTATCTTGACCGCAGTGTTGGCGGGGGGGGGGGGGGGGGGGGGGGGGGGGGATTGGATCCATCACACCCAACATCGCATGATGATGCTGGTTGAACAGTTGTGAAACGTTCTCGGGAAGGCACCCCGAACAGCAACAGTAAGCGGCTGGCAACTGGTGTCGTAAACTTCCTTTCTGTCCAGAGATGTTTTTTTTCCCAGGTCCAGCTTTTCCAGTCCCAAAACAGGAATATTGCTGCCTTCAAATGAGTGTCCCTATCCCCCTAAATCAGGGGCCGGCAACCCACGGCTCAAGAGCCGCATGTGGCTCTTTAGCGCCGCCCTAGTGGCTCCTTGGAGCTTTTTCAAAAATCCAAAAATGGAAAAAGATGATGTGAATATAAAGTACCTTTTGTTTTTATTATAATTTCCATGGGAGAAAAAACATGACGAACATGTCTTAAAGATTTCCGATGCGGTAAAAATGTGAATAATAAATATTTAATTTCAACATCTCATTGTAATGGAAGTCAAGCTTAAAGCACCATCGAGTGGTCATGTGGTGCGTCATTCTGTCCAGGATGTGCTGCAGGGAAAATAAACATTTAATCATGAATGCTCATTATGCATTTGGAGCCAACTTGTCATTTTGAAAGTAGGCTAATATAGACACTTACAGGATGTGTTGCCTTCATAATAAGGCTTACTGTGTATAAGGCTTCAATTTGTGCGGCTCCAGACAGAGTGGTTTTTTTGTTCTTTGGTCCAATATGGCTCTTTCAACATTTTGGGTTGCCGACTCCTGCCCTAAATGGACGCCTGACTCCTGTCCTGTGTGGCGTTAGTCTGCGTAGTGGCTCTATAATCTCTTCTGTAGGTTCTCCATTGCTCTGGACAGAATACGCACGGTCTCTTGGGAGTTTTGGGTGGAACAGAGGAGGATTCTTACGACACCATTTGCCAGCTGCTGACAGTGCTGTGCTGGGATCCCGCCCCAGACAGTTTCACAATCATCCATCACATGTTGTTTGGGAGGCTCCAAAACCACAACCTTCACTGATTGAGATTACCACCAATGACCACTGGAGGCCAACAGCAGCAGCATTCAGTAAACCGCCACAGGGTACATGGGAAACGTCTTCCGCAAACTTCAGATGAATTTTCTTAATCCAGGATTTCACTTACTGTATGGTGATGGTTTGCGGGCAGAATTTAAAAAAAAAAAAGGATGACCGGATGATTTCCTGGTGGTTTGAAGCAGTTTGGAAAGCATGTTTTTTTGGTAAAAAATCTATGAAATCATTAATTTGTCCGGCTTTGTTTTAGGCCTGAGGTTCCGTCAAGTAAGTGTAAGTGCACCCTATTTTGGAAACACTGGGTCCTAATAAAGATATAAATACAATGCAGGGAGATTTCCTTTTATGCATGTGTGTGTGTGCATGTGTGTGGTACATTACAGGACTATGGGGGGAAAAAAGGCAGGAAAGTGTCAGCAATTAAGTCACGGTTGAAAGTACTGCAGTCTTTTTAAGTGTATGTGGTTAAAGGTTCAGTTTTGTTCTATTTAATACACCTTACTGTTTTTATTGCTGATATCGTCTGTACTTAGAGTTCTATTCTACCTGGACAACAGCAAATAAAGACATTCTGAATGTGAGAAGAGGTTTAACTCTGTCCCTCAGAGTGCTCAGCTCCATCCTTACATCCTCGAGCCAATGAACAAGGGCAGGGTCTCTATCCTCATGTAAGCCCAATTTAATGATGACGCCATCCTCGTCCGCTGTGGTCATCTTAGCTGCGGAGCTGGAGGTGCCCAGCTGACAGAACATCTGGATCTGTGGCTTCCCCACCTCCCACCAGGAGAGGAGAGGCTGTCAAGAACCAGTAAGCAGCACAGCAGCATAACTAAGATGATGCTAAAGGTTCGCTGATCCTGTTCCTGCTATGAGAATTAGCTTAGGTAGATTAAGGACGGCAGCTGAAGAAAAAAAATGATTCTAATCTTTCTCAAAGAAGGTTTTCAGATTAATCTTAAAGGAGGAATTCAGCCTCATATAATTGGACAGGAAACTGGGGCTCCTGACTTCAGGAGGCTCACACCACCCAATGTACTGTTGAATATTCTGGTCACCATGAGTAGGCTAGCACTTGATTACTGACATAAGACTCTTACTGAGCTATTACTGCTACCTTGATTCTAACAGCTGAGGTCAGGCCAGATGTTTGTCATCAAGGTAGAACATCTGTATTTGGACTAAAGCCGTTTTTGTTATCTGACTAAAGTCGACAAGAAAACCAGGTCAGTTTGAGGCAAGGCTCCAGTTGCTCGGAAGCAGATGACCCGCGACACGTGTCAGGAGAGTGCACATAGAGAACCCTGCAGACAAGTACCGGCGCTGACATGCCCTTCTATTAAATCTAGGAGGACTTTTTTTTTTACTGTTTCACGTGCATTTGATAGTCAAGGCCTGAATTCTGCTAACAAGGTCCTCGCATGTTTAGAAGAATCGCCGATGCATCTGTCACGTACACATGCATCACAGGCATGGACGGCGTTGCTCAGGATCAGGGGCTCAGGCTTTTTATGGGATGTTAAAAAGAATATACTTCATTAGCATCGTACATCATGTCCAGTACTGATCACCCACTGGAAATCAAAAGTTTACCATAGTTGCGCTATGTCCATTTCCTGATGATTTAAACAATCAGCTGATGGGAGATATTACTGCATAGTTCACTGGAAAGCTTGTGGTTATTACTGACAGGGAACCATCAGGAAAACAGAAAAGATAAACAAAAAAAACGAGAAGCCAGTATTCCTGGTACTGCTGAGACCAAACGGGCTGATGCCACAGTCATTCAATCAACTCGTCAGCTTTACCACACAAAGGGCGTATGTCATTACCAGTGATTCAAGGCATGGCTAGCTTCTGTCCCCTAAATTGCATGTATATTAGAAACCCCTCACCCCTTAAAGTCTCACCGACCGCTCAAAGTCAAGTATAGACGTCCAGTTTTCTGATTAAGATCATGCATGTGTTCCTCATCTGCACGTATTCCTCATCTGGATGTGGTTCTCATCATCCAGTCCTAATAATGAATAAGAGATGACGAATCCAGTTCCACAGTTGCGAAATGCTAGCATCTGTCTCTTTTTTTAAGCAGTGGACATGTGAAGAAAACAATGCTGATAAAGGCTCCAAAAAAACAGAGATTTTATCAGTGTAGCAATGTTGCAAACGTAGTTAACGGTCATTAAACGATACAGCGGAAGCTTTTTTATCACTGACTCAGCCTGTAGTTTTCAGACCTGCGGACCAAATGTGGACCAAGGGAAGTGAAAACGGTGCAGGTGGGCTTCATCAGTGTTGTTCTTGGAAACCACATCACTCCCTTATGAGCTTATCATCTCTTCAGGGTAAAAGACTAAGGATGGAGCCGATGAACAGCTGTTGCTGACTCCAGATGCCTTCTGCTCAGTGTGTTACATCCTTGGCCAAAAAGCACAAATCTGCTTACTTTCGGGTGTGAAAAGTGCACATGATGGCTGACAGGTGATGCAGACTCAGCAGGGAAGACAGTAAGTGATGATGACGATATGTTGATGACGGGCATTCCACTGGTTGTTGGATTGACTCAGAAGAAAACTAGAGCGGGGACGGATGTTGTCATGTAAACATAAAAGCCGATGATGTAATTTACCATTCAAACAGAAGAAAACAATGTGATCCAGTAACTGAAGTAGCAATAGGAAAGATGTGTTAGGAAGTGAGAAAATGAAATGTCCTTAACAGGAAGTGTGGCCTGACACATCAAGCAGAGCATGTGATTGTTTAAATGATATAACTTCCAATGGGGACTGTGTACAATATGTAACATAAATTTAGCCATTTGATAATGTATAAGAGAGTAGAGCTAATTAACATCTGCAGCCCTCAGGTAGGAAACAGGTTAATAATTAAAGCATGAAGATAAATATGAAACGTTAGATGTTGCTGCCAGACTAATATACAGTACGATACGGGGACAAATTAATCATTACGTCATCAAAAAAGAAATCTCCTGTACGGTTAAGGTGTATATGATGTCATATGTTTGCAAACATACTTGTTTTCTTACAGACTGGACTTTCTGAGGTCAAGAAAAGACTAAAAAAAGAGAAAAACTCCATAGTGACGCAGTGGGCTTTCTAAAGAGGAAGTCTCAGTTTTTATTTCACATTTAGAAACTCTCTCGCTCTCTGCCACCCCCACAGGAAAAAGTCAAGAAAAATGTTTCATCTCGCTTTTCATTCCTTTTCGTCCAGTTTAAGCCTCCAGCTGGTCGAGGCCGTCGGTGACTGCTGAGTGGACAAAAACATCGCAGCGAGTTCTTGTGTTTTTAATTTGATTTAGAATAAAGCAACAACAATAGTTATAAGAGGAAGAACCGTCCCAACTCCTCATGCCAGGAGAAAAGAGGAGCCTGACTGGAGAGAGTCAGTCTTCTTTAATCTGAGTGTGTCAACTACAAGACCAAGAAGTTCATTTTCCTTGTTCAAGATGCTGTTAATCCATCACAGCCCCCCCCCATCCCTTTTTTGTGTGCACTTGAGCACGCTGCCAACTGGCTCCTACGTTACCCGGGGAATTCTGCAGTTTCCATGACAACCCTGGGTTCTCTGGGTAGAGCCGAGGTGCTGGGAATTGCAATTGGAATAAAGTAAGGCACGAGCACGTGTGTGTGTGCGCGTGTGTGTGTGTGTGTGTGTGTGTGTGTGTGCGTGCGGCGACAATAGGACTGAGCCTCCTTCCCATATGAGCCAGGAAGTGGGGTTACGTAATGTTGGCTAATTGGAAAAAGCATATGGGGAGCTAACAGATTGGTCTGTCTGTCTATACATACAGCCCAACACACACACACACACACACCCCTTTTTCCGATAATCCATTCAACCATTCAAAGATTTCAAATTGTTTTGTCCTTGGCAGAGGAGCAAGTATTGTCTTATGACATTCATCATCTTAGCTGGAAACCTGACAGAAGAGGTTTCATCACCACTTGGGCCACATTTGAGGGCTGAGGCGCCGCTCTGAACTCTGCTGCCAGACAATGACTGATGTTATCATGGTTCCTGTAAATGTTGCTAATGCCACCTAACAGTAACTCTATTTCCTGCTGTCATCCATGTATTAAATCTACTCTTTAATAGCAGCATAATCAGGACTCCTCTCAACATTCTGGTTGTTTATTGTATTGTATTGTGAGGTCATATTAGGGCCCAGACTTGGATGCGTTTATTTGTTGCCTTATTTTTTAATTCAAAGAAAATTCTCGCTTTTTTTAAGAGTTCTGGGAGTCCATTTTAAATGTTTCTCCTCACAGCAGAGCTGTTGCAGTCACATTTAAAGGAGTGTTTGTAGCTACATTCCAAATACTGTTGAGTTGCCTGATCCAAACATGTTATGCTTCATGCGTGATGGTCCATCCCTCCATTACGTAGGATCAGGTTAGCTGAATTTACCTGTCCAGGAGAAAAGGAGCAACTTTGGGTTCTTCAAGTTCTTCTCCACGTTCTGCCATCTCCATCTTCCAAAGGCAACTCCTCTACAGATCCTTTTGTTTCTGACGACGTATTTGGGAATCATAAGGAGACCTTTTTGGTTTAGCAACGTCCGGACATTTGTTAGGAGATATGAGAATATTCTGGCAACTACTGTTGCCACCGATAGATGCCTGCTGACATATCAGGACCAATATATATAAACCTCCTTGAAGTAGGAACACCCACAACCACTGAACAAACAACAACAACAAAGACAGGAACATTGGTTTCACATGTTTACTTGAACTCCAATAGCAATACAAGACAATCACTTTAGGTCAATATGTACAAGAATCGCGGGGGGTTGCAGAAAAGTTCTGAGGTTTTAATATGATCTCTGGTTCTGCAGTCAAGAGTTCTGCTGCTGTGAGTTCCATCATCAACAGTTAGCGTCACATACAAGAGTGGGCGTGGGTCGGTCTCGTGTAAATGGGATTGAGCAAGAGTTCAAAATCAGCTGGAAGGCATGTACGTAGGAGCCCCCCCCAGTAGATATTGATAAAATGCTTCACTGTGATACATTAATTATACAAGAATGATGTATATACAGACACACACCCTCGCAGACGCATCCGCACACGCACACACTCTTACTTTCTTCCTACATTAGGTAGCTGTGTAAAGCCACTATAAAATCATGCACATGTTCTTTGAAAAGATTTTTTTGGCAACACACAAGTGCTTCTTTGACACACTGCTTGCTACGGGAAGGGGAAAAAACACCCAGCCGACGGACCAATAGAAATCTGAATAATGAGCAAACGAGGATTAAGCACCGATGAGATGAGACACGATAAGGACTCGGGGGGGAAGCAGAGAAGAAGAGGGGGGAAAACTGAGAAATGGATCACAGCTATAGAAAAGTAACAAAACATGAAAAGGGGGAAGTCTCGTGGTGGTCGGGAGATAGAAGCAGGAAGGAGCCTTTGCTGTGGTGTCATCAATCATCTGTAGCCTTCGCCCTCATCATCACTCGCTTTTAATCCCTTTGATCTTTATCGTCTTCCTCCTCCTGCCTGGCTTCTATGCCCCGATCACCACCGCCCTAGTCACAGACTCGTCACGCGCTGCATCTGTCCGTCGTCGCCTTCGGAGGAGGTGGGCTCTGATGTGTAGACGGCGTCTCCATTGGATGCCAGCGGTGGCGGCTGGTAGAAGGTCTGCAGGTGATTGGGCCGAGGACCGAGCGGAGGTCGCCCGAGGCTGTAGGGTAGTTCTAAAGTGGGCCGCTGGGGCTGTCCGGTGGGACTGACCTCTTCTGGACCTTCGGGGCTGCTGTCAGGATACGAGAGAGTCGGAGGGGAGGTGCGGGTGTAGAATCGCGGAGGGGAGCTGCTCCGGCTATACACTTGGGGGGAGTGCTGGGAGTACAGATTGTTCGGGGGTGAGTTGACCTCTCGAGACGAGAAGATATTAGCCGGTGGGGAGCTTCGGGGGAAAATACTGAGCGGCGGCGAGCTGCGCTCTCCGGGGTAGAGCGGGGAAGGGTTAGACTCTCTGGCGTAAATAGGTGAGGAATCAGGATCGAGGTCGAGGTCAGGGGTCAGAGGCAGAGCGAAGCCGTCTGAATCTTCCCGCTCCGCGTGGTAACGGAGAGAGCCCCTTTTCCTCGAATCGAGACCTCTGTCTTTGGTCTCGAACAGGAAGGGCTCCTCCTTGTCGACATCCATTCCGCCCCTCCACACGTCCACCGCTCTTTCCTTCTGTTTCTCATTATCCCACTCATTCCCTGATCTCCACCTGTCTCGCTCCTTTATGAAGAAGGATTCGTCTTTCTCTCTTTCCATCCCACCGCGCCATCCGTCCATCCCGAAATCCTTCTTCTGCGTAATGAACGTCTCCCCCTGCTGCGTGTCTGCTCCTCCCTGCCAAACCTCCATCTTTGCACCTCTCTTCTCCAGTAAGTGAGGCTCTTCCCTTCCTCTCTCCATGCCGCCTCTCCATTCATCCATCTCCCCATCTCTCATCTGGGATGTAAAAGGCTCATCCCTCCCCCTCTCATTTACTCCCCTCCAGTCATCCATCATTCCGTCTCTCTTTAAGAGAAAAGTCTCGTCCATTTCCCGGTCATGGTTGCCTCTCCACGCATCTAGGCCCGCCTCCCTCTGCTTCATCAGCAGTGGCTCCTCCAGAGCGTTGTACAGGGGCTCTGACTCCTGCGGGGGTGGCGGCGGGGGAGGTGGGAGGGGCCTGTCTCGATACCTGTCTCGCTCTCTTTCCCTGTCTCTGTCTGCCATTCCGGAATCCCCTGTGTTGCGGTGGCGGGACAGTGTGCCTGGGGTGCGGCTGAGGGTCGCGTAGGGCCGAGCCTGAAGATCAGGAGGGCGTGTTTGCTGCCTGTCCTGTGGTCCACGGCGACCCAGAGTGCCTTGCAAAGCCCTCTCCGTGTCTTTTAGAGGCTCGTGTGATTCACAGTCTCCAGAAACACGTGAATGGGACCAGCTGTCTTGCCCCCTCATGGTGGGATGCGTCTCAGCATCTTGCGTGTGTTGCTTAGCGTGTGACCAGCCCTCTTGTCCGTTGCGGCGCGTACTTGGCGTAATAGTTGCCGACCAACCCTCTGGTGCATGCGGAGTTAAAGTGGTGGCGTGGGTGAGCGCTGACCTGTGGTGGGGCCTGGCCAGGCTTCCGTAGCGCTCAGGGGGAACAGGCATCGCCACCGACGGCCTTAAATTGCTCTGCACGAGCTCTGAGATGATCATCTTCTCCAGAGCTGCAGCGTCAGACAGGTTACGACGCATCCCGGCGCCGCCTCCCAGCTCTGCGGCTCCGTGAGGGGTGAGGAGGGCTGGGGATATCTCATCGCTTCCCATCCCAACTGCTCCCTCCCTTAAAAGGTCAGCACTGCCCACCACTCCAGCTCGAGAGCCGGGTGTAGTTCCCAGACCATGTAGGGTGAAGGTGTTGGGTGTGTATCCTCCATTCAGACAAACGCTGTCCACTCCACGGGAATCCTGGCTCTGAGACACACACCCCTCTGTTGGAGGACACAGGGAGACACCGGTGAGTACTGAGGAACAAAAGAAAAGTTCCATGTGTGACCTTATGAATGAATGTGAGCGCGTTTTGGATCCAATTTGACCAAAAAGCATTGAGGATTGATTACTGTCACCGATGGAATGCTCAGTTATGCTGTCAAATGTTTCAGATGTATGTTTTCATGGTCTGTGGATATTTACAAGGTGTCACAACTGCGCAGGTTGTTAATGAATCACAAAGTGACGCTCAATGATTTGGGTGAGCACAACAAATGAGAGCTCATACTCGGTTTGTTTCTGAAGGTTCCTACTGCTCCAGGTTAAGACAGAGAGACACAGAGGGACAGTGTCAAAAACATTTAAAAGACAAACATTCCAAGGCTCTAAGCAAAAAGACAAAACAATGTTGAAAGTAAAACTGTATTCAGTTGAAAGTGTTTTTAAAACCTGTTTGCGGTCTAGTTTTGTCACTGTGTCATAAGAGACGTGCCCTCAAAATATGCGTGAGTCAAGGAATAAACTACAAAAAACCAATACAGCAAGAGAAAGCAGGTGCCTGAGGCGAGCTGTTAAAAATAGACAGAATAAAGGAAGATTTTAAAATGTACCTGTGGCACTGAAGGGTTGATTGTAACCTTGTGCTAACATTGTGTCATAGGGAGATGCTCCAGCATGGGTCTGCAGCACTGGATTAGTCAGGAAATGGTTCCCCAAAGGAGCTGAAGATGGAGAGGGAGACATGTTGGAATGGGAGAGACATTTGAAAAACACAAAGAACCAGATCTCTACCTCGGTTAAGCGTGGGGGTGTTATTAACATCTGCAGCTATGAAGGATGACTCAGTCTGTCTGCGGACGGTGTCGTTCCACATCCTCCTGATGCGACTCTGAAAGAAAGATTCTCCGTTAAGACAGCAGTGACTCACTCTTGGAGCTAGCGAAGAACCGCGCAGGTAATGACGTGGTGAGCTTAACCTGTCGGTTCGCCGTTGCGCGGCGACTCTGGCTGCTGGTGTAGCGGCTGTTTGAGCGCAGGGCTGCGCCCTTTACGGAGTCTGGCGAGCTGGAAGAGGAGGTGATGCAGCACTGCGAGAGACGCAGGCATCTGCTGTAGTCTTTCTGACCCTAACGGGGACAAATGCATGTGTTACGTCACGGCCGGAGGTGTCGCTGACACATCCCTGCAGACAGTTACTCAGACGGACCTTCCTGGCCAGGGTGCAGTGCAGTATTGTAATAAGGAGGGCCTGAGCCGTGTTGAGGGAGGAGAAGAGGTACGCCAGAAGGAGAGACGGAGCGGACAAGAACATCAGGCCTGAGGACCAGGTGACACTCTGCAGGAAGAGCAGAGTCAGGGAGCCCACTGCCCAGGCCCTGCAGATGCCACAGAAAGCAGATTTTAATGATCGTTAAAGCACTCCTGCTTTAGCCGCATCCAAGCATCTGCAACATCTTCACCACAGCAAGAAAATTGGAAAAAGAGGAGTCGTTTAGCCGTTGAATGAATCCTGCACCAGGACACGGAACAGGCAAGGAGTCTTTCTCAGGATCGGTGTGCACGCGCGCAGGTGCGGCTCTGCTTCGTGGAGCGCCACAATAGGAGAAACAAATCATTAAAAGTTGTGTCACGGCTGTTCTCAGTCACGGCCGATCAGATCTCATTTCTGCCGTGAATGCTGCAATGCAGTGCATTTTTAATAGCGAATGATCCGCTGGAATTTGCATTTGTCGCTTCACCGCTAAAGAAATGTCAAATTCGACAACGTAAACAATAGAAATATCAAAGGGAGATTAAGGGCATTTCACACAACCAAAACCTCTTGTTTTATACATTCACCTGGATTGGTGTTGAGGACAATGTGCAGCTTTAAACAAACGCTGCATTACAAATTCAGAATTAACCGTTATGCAACACATTTACTCGTGCTCACTGATATCATTTATCTCAATGCAGGGCTTTAATACCTCAGATTGTCATGGCGACCAGAGTCTGGCTTTAATTCTGCTGTGCTGTGCATTCTGTGCAGGGTCATCACCAAGATAACCAGGTTCAGCTGAAGCAAAAAGCATAAAATAAGCAGTAAATAACATGCTTATGTTTAAGCATATCTCCATGAAAGCACAGACTCTCACCGTGATGATGGCGCCGACAGGTCCAAGAAAACTCCAGATGAAGTAGTTATCTGAGCGAAGCCAGCATCTGTACACGCAATTAAGAGGTAAGTTAGAACGTCTGGCGATCTGGGGTGAACAAAATAAAGAAATAAAATAAAACGTACGCAGTTTTTGAGCCATAGCCTCTGAAGTCTATGGCTGCAGACACGGCCACCACCAGCCCGGGAATCGAGTAACCGCACAGGTAGAAATACTTCCTCCTGGAGTTGTGGCCTTCAAATACCTCCCGCTGTAATAAACAGAGCTCTACACCTTCCAGGCACAACCAGCAGAACACTGACAGCAGGGAGAAGTGCAGCAGGCCAGCTGTGATGGAACACACAACCTGGAAACAGCACCAATTCAATACACCACCAGTACCCACCATTATTCTAGACTCGGGGTATAAGTTGGACCGGATCAAGCACAAATCACTCACTGTGTACTGAGTCCTGTTGGCACCGACGATGAAGAGCAGTTCGGTGATGACCAGGTTTGCCCACAGGTTGCAGTGGATGGTACTGTGGTCTGTGTGCCAAAGCGCCCCCTGGCAGCAGAGGGTGGTAAGGCAGGTGACCAAACACACCAAAGCCACCGAGATGCCGACCCAGGAAACCACAAAGACAAGAAGTTCCTCAACACCAGCCCCAAACTGTAAAGGAGGACCAGTCAGATGAGAACATATGAGCACATCAGATTAATATTAGTCACAAATTCTGAGACATATGTCCAGTTTGACAACACATGTGCACACAGTGTGTGTGTGTGTGTGTGTGTGTGTGAATCATGCTGTTGTTGTAAAATAATAAAAGCTAGAGTTAGATTTAGGAAGATTAGGTTTGGTAACTTTCCTAAAAAGGATTTGTCATGAATGCTGTTTTTATTTTGCCATTAGTCACGTACAGCGGGTTGCTCATAAGTCATGAGGACAGCGTAGCTGGAGAGGTGGTTGCAGGCACAGGTTGTGTGTGTGTTGTTGGTGTGTAATAGACGGCAGCCCTGTGTGGACCACCTGCCGTTCCCAGAGACACCTGATGAATTCCAGAAAGAGCAGTTGGGGCCAAAGTGGTTCTCCAACTGTACAGATAAATGGATAAACAGAAGCATTAATGGATTGTAAAGATACAGGGGTACAAGGTTCGGTGTCCAGCTGCACCTGGAGGTGTCTGAGGGTGAAGATGACCGGCTCAGAGAGGTAGACTCTGCTAGCTCCTCTGTGCACAGAGGCAGAGATAACATGGGAGTTAACAACGAGGGTCCTGCGTCTCGTTTCGGAGACCTGCCCTAAACCTAGACTGAGTCTCAGGGTTGAGTTCTGGGTGGTCAGGAAGGAGCCGAGGTTCTTATACAGCGTGAGGACCAGCTTCACTTGGCCTGCAAGGGATGAAGGGGTTATTTTAGTCAAGCTTTGCCTATCAAATGTGTGAGAGTTAACAGAAGCTTTGCTGGGTTGAACGGACCGTTGCTGCTGTACTGTTGCAGGGCCAGTGATGATATCTGGAGGATGCTGTCACTGTCGTAGGAGTGGGGGAAGGTCAGGTCCTGTATGTCTGCCTCAGTGTTCAGCACATACACCTCCAGATCTGTGTACACACAGGCACACGCAGACAAGGTGTAACTGCGTTCAGAACCACGCACACACACACACAAACACAGGCACACACAAGCACGTACCAACATTTGGAGCCCTGTCGCTGAAACGTCCTTCGTACAGATTGTTAGCCAACAAAAATGCTCCTTTTTCCACTGCGTCGAGCAGCAGGGATGCTGAGCGTGACTGGTCGACGCCGTTCATATCCGCCCAGGACACCAGGGCCTCGGGACCCAGCAGGTTGTCAACAGTCTGAACAACCGCCTGACAGGAGACCAGACACCATGTTTCTCTTCTCATCATTGCACATTTACTCGCCTCTGTCGGTGTAGCTTCCTTACCTGAACATAAGCTTTACACGTGCGTTCCCTCTTCTGCAGCTGAAAGGAAGAAAAGCACGTTACGGGTTTCGCTTCAAAGGTCACGCACAAATCGACCTTGGCAACATGCGCATTTTACCTTGTTGTAATTGCGTGCTGCTGACTCTCTATTGGCTGGTCTCAAGGCCTGGAGCTGGGAATCCAGGACATCCAGGAGCTGCTCAACTAGCCTGACAGACATGCTGACATCTCCGGCGTAGATCAGCCCACGCGTTAGGTTGACCAGCTCACCAGCGATGTTGGCTGCGTTCTCTCCACTCTTAATCTATTTTGAGGCAGCGTGTTCTTAATGTCAAATATTTTGACATTTACCAAAGAAGTGCTTGCTGACTGGCTTCAGGGCATCTACGTGTGAGTGTGTGTGCATTTCTGACTAACCTTCTGGGCAATTTGGCTGACCCAGGGAGAAGTACAGTTTGAAAGGTCAGGTCCTCTGGAGCTCCAGCCCACTGGAGACTGCATGCACTGATAGGAGGCGATACCTGCAGAGACGGACAGATGGCACTCATGTTTGCATGATAATCGGACTAGCAGGCACCATATTCTTCTAATGAAATCAATCAAATAAAGCATATGGGTCTTTACTGGCCTTTACTGGTTTAGATGAGGCTCAGTACCTTCAAAGTTCTGGTAGGAGCTTGATGGATTTACACTTTCCACTTAGACTGATGAAATACCTCTTTGCTGAACAGGCCTTTTCATTTCAAGCATGTAGGAACATCTTTTAGCTATTTTTGGTCTCAATTAACACCAAAAAGAATCTAAACTCAAGGTGGATTGGCTGATTTGAGTGTGTCTTCTCCAGCGAGCCATTAATGTCTCTTTGTAAATCTCCTACCACACCGTGTGTTTAATGAAAGCAATTTTCCTGCCTGTATTTATCTTCATAATCAGCAGGAGAGCTTTTGCTCCGATGGGGCGCTGAGCTGCAGGCAGCTGTGCAGTGACACGAAAAGGTTGCCTGTTTTGTTCTTCTCTCTCATCTACCAGCAAGTTCACAGAGAGGACATGCGACTCCATATGGAATATGAGATGGGCAACGCTACACACACTTCTTCAGGACCATGCATTCACCTACCCAGGGAGCCTTTGGGGCAGGGCCTCTCCACTGTCTCTCCCATCAGGGTCGGTGGCCACTGCACCCCTCGTGCCACCCGACCCTCACAACCGCCCACCTGACCCGAACCGCCTGGAGCCAAAGGGACGCGTAACGGCGGTCGCGGCGTTAGTGGAACCATTGCTGTTATGGGCCGTTGATCAAAGGGTCCTCGGTTGATGACGCCGATGGGATGCGAGGCCGACGGCCTAGCTGGGCTCAAAGCAACGGTGGCTGTATAAGAACGGACTGTTGTCATCAGAGAGGAGAGGGGACCTGGTGGGTGGGGGAGGGGAGAAAAACGCTATTCATTCATCCTTAATGACAAATACGAAAGGGCACGTGCTCCACAAACCCTTTGTAGGAGGTGGCAGTGTAAACTGCAGCGGGTATCTCAGCACATAGTAATTATTCCAGACGTAAAGCTGGTTGTCTCTGGGGTTGTAGTCGATGGACGAGATGTACTGATACGGGTTGGGGAAGGGTATCTGAACAGGCAGCTCTTGTCCTCGGCTGGTGTCATAGGCATAGACCACCTTGTCGCTACCTGCTTGCCCCTCCGCCTGCCCCTCATCGTCCTGGAAGACGGAGCGCACAGCGTATAGAACGCCGCAGGCCATGAAGGCGTTGCTGGCCCCTCGCTTGTCGAAGCCGGTGGCCCACGTACCCTCGAAACGCAAGGTGTAAGGATTCACCTACAAGACAACAAAGAGGGAGGAAGGCAGGCAAGGGGACTCAGTGAATCCTTTTAGCGTCTTTCATTTCATAACTCGGCTTTCATTCGTGGTGGCGCACCTGGCTGACCACGATGCGTCCGTTATTGGCTTCAGTAGAGTAAATCACCCAGAGGCCGTTCTCATCCACCGCCAAATCGATGTCTGACTTCCCTCCCCAGCGGTACGGAGAGGTATCGTGATAGTTGGCATTGACCACCACTGCTTCGCCACTCTTGATGCGGGTCCGCAGGTCATATTTAACCAGGTTGCGTGTTCGCTCCTTGTTATAAAAGACAGCGCCATCGTACACCACAAAGCCCGTCCCGTCCACCCGACTGGGCAACCTATAGGAGCGATATGAAATAACGATTAGCATAATAGCAGCACCCTATTTACAACAATCATTCGTTTGCGTATCACTGCACAAGATTTTTAAGTCATTTTCGAGAAAGTTTTTATGGAACTTTTTGTAGAAGAGTGGGCTGCCTTCTAACAAATTCATGTCCTTCGGTATCTTAATGGGAAAAGAACCTGGCTGCTTTATTAATTGTGTACGGGGGAATTGTTTTGTAGAGCAGGACCACTCCATCTAAAAATGCAATAAGTCTCAAGGGGCCATAACAAAATAAATGCCAACCCCAAGTGTGTGACAAGTTTAATCAAGTTTAGACTTTATTGTTATTTAAAAAGTATTTTATCATTAATTTAACATTGCAAAACATAGCCCTAATTGAGAAAGTAAATATTGGCAAATTGATTGAGATGCACATAATTCCTCCTCTGGGCTGGCGCTCGCAGTTAGGAGGGTCACCTCACGATCCAAACAGTTGCTTTGTGTGCGTGTTCTGATCCCTCCCAAACACGAAAAGCAATTTACTTCGTTAGGGTATAAAGTATTGGGGTCTTACAGTTTCACACACACCCCATCACTCACTTATAGGTTGTGGTGGCTCTGTTTTGGCGGTAATCATCCCAGGAGGCGTACTCGTACAGCATCTCTGTGCGATACGGAGTCCACGGCATGACATACAGCCGATCGCCAGCCTGCAGCGGGTCCTTGCACCACGCCCCCGACTGGTGCTCTGCCTCCAGGAGAGAGGAGGCCGGCTGGATCTTGACCAGAGAGCCGGGGCACACGAAAACTGGATGGTGGGAGTTAAGAGGGGGAGAGAGGCGGATGTGAAGAAGGGAGAGAGGAAGTGTAGAGGAAGAGAAAGGGCACATGAGGGAAAGAAAAGAGTGGACAGGTATCAGAGGCAGATATGGAGAGGAAAAAGGATGGATGTATGAATTGGATGCATTTGATGTAGCAAGAAGAAAAAAGATGAAGAGAAAAAGAGAGGGATTTAAAACACCTGCGCTGGTCTCGAGAGGCGAGCAACAGAAGCGATGTTAAAGTGTTGGAACTCACACACTGTTAGTGTGTGGTGATTAACACAACGTGGACACTGCAATGAAAGGTGTGAGTGTGTTCGTGTGCCATGTGTGTATGCGTGTGTGTGCTGATTTGGGTTAGTGCAACAAGAGTGAAAAAGAGTGTGAGGTAGAATCAGGGACGCAGAGGGCGGGGCTAAATTTTGCCTTGAAGTGAATGAGAGGGCAGGTTAGTTTAGGTCGGGCACAACGATTGGTCCACCCACATGTCAATAACTGTATGGACACGCGTATGCTCAACAGTCACACACTGGCATGCAAATAGGCATGCACACACACACACGCACACACACTCACACATATAAACGGTGCTTGGTAAGCACACATCCAGACGAATAAACTGTGTAATCACACACATTTGGTCTGAGATTTCCTATGAAGATAAATAAGGGGCTCTTCCTATAGGGGAAGAAAAAGGGAAAATAAGTATGAGGATGTTCGGAACAGAAGGAAGGACTGCAAAGAAAGAAAGAGAGAAAGAAAGAAAGTTTAAGACTGCGTGAGCACATTTACATGATGTTAAAGGACGATTTTTGTGAAAATGGGCTAAATTAGACTTCTGACTTGGACTAATACGCCCGGTGGAGGAGATGGCAGTTGAGTTACTTCTCCTTGTACACACCTCAGTCAGACCGCCTGCGTTCAGGTAAGAATAAGAAGTGCTGCACTTTCTTTAATTTTTTAGAAAAAGTGCAACATTCCGCATGGACCATACGGGCACAGTTATTAATCTTTTCTTTTCCTCCACTGAAGATGCTTCCTGTTTACTGCAAGCTAATAGTTGTTTGGGCTGTGATGTAATAGATCAATAGGTAAAACAAAGGCCCAACACTATCTATCAATAACTATCGATCACCCTCCTGTGCTCGACTGTGCAGGTAAACATACTGACTGAGATGGACCAGAAGAGAAAGAAGAGGAAGACGAAAAGAAACTGCAGACAGAGAGAAAGAGAGAGAGAGCGGAAGTGAGAAAGAGAAAGACGAGGTGCAGAACCTGGATAAAAGAAGGGGTTTCAATACAAGAGATGGAAAAAATGGAACAAAATAACTGTGTAGGGAATGAAAAAAGGAGGGGGCAACATCCAGCATGACTACGAAACAACGTCCTAAGGTAGGAGGAAGAGAGAAATGGTCGGAGAGAGGATAGAAGAGAGGAGAGGTGGGTCGGGGTAAGGAGAGATCAAGATGCTACAGTGTATTGTCTTTACCTTTTTGGTCCACTTCTACTCAAGCATAGGAAAAAAGAGGGAGAGAAAGAAAGAGAGGTCAGGGTGAAGAAGAGAAGTAAAGAAAAGCAAGTAAGAAAGCAAGAAGCAAAGAAAGCAAGAAAGAGAGCAAGAAAGAAAAGGAAAAGGAGAAAAAGAAAGAAAAATGCACAGATAAAGACTTTTGGAACCCACTCTCACCACAAACATCATAGTTTACTTAAAAGAATGAAGCACAAAAGAGACCCACCATTACCCCACCCACCACCCACCACCCGCCCCCGCCCTCCCTAACCCAACTCCGACCTGCACCACCCACGTTCCCCTCCCTCCTCCCCTGATCTCTCCTTCCCTCAATCAGGCTCCTGTGGAGAAAAGAGAGCAACTCCTGTGGCGCGAATCTGCAAAAGGAAAACACACACATGCACTTGCATGTGTGCCAACCCCCGCGCACGCGCGCACGGGCACCTCTGCATCCAACAGTCTTTTAGTATCTCGCACGCATGTAAACGTACGCTGCCTAAGGAAAAAATGTCGACATCAGAGCTTACAAAACCAAGAGAAAAAACCTAAAATGTAGCTTGATAAAAATAGATTAAAATTCGTTTTGCTTGCAGGCACATGCACATATTTAAATGTGAGTGTGTGTGTGTGTGTGTGTGTGCAGTGTATGCAGCTATGTTCAGGCATACAGGTACTATTAACATATATATGCTACACTAGCTTCTACTGTACTATAAATACAAACTTACTGTAAGGGACGCACTCATACTGGATCTCAAGGTACTTGTATGTGCCAGGACAGGGGTCTGGGAAGACATCAACCCCCGCAACGACCACACACTGAGTCCTGTTGTTACACCTGCAGGTCAGGATGGATGGATGGATGGATGGATGGATGGATGGATGGATGGATGGATGGATGACAGGATGAAACAAATGAGAAAGTGATTAACAGACAGGAAAGGGGAAGCAAAGGGCACTCCATTTGTCTAATCTGCCTCTTGCTGAATATTGATCAGCTCTTCTAGGAAAACACTGCTGAGTCCACAGCTAATGGTGTGTACGCACTCGGCTGGAGAGACACATGCACACACGGATGACTCATAACATAGGGAGGCTAAGGTTCTTATTCCACATTAAAAGCACTGGAAGAAGACATTACTGATCACTTTAACAGCTTTAAAGTGTTGATACAGCCGGAAAAAGCACACAAATTCCATTACAGTATATCAAACTGTATTTACCATTTAATTTCAGGGCAAAGACTGTACCACCCAAAGCATACACACCTCTGGGCCATAATCTTAAGTGCGTCGGGGAGGTAACACTGAGTGTTCTCCATTTGGAAGGGGTCTGCATCACAGATTTTGTCGTCAGTGCGTCCATAGTTGGCGGTCTCCACCATGACCACATCACTTCCTGGGCAACGGAGCTCTATGGGGTAACCTTCACATGCCAGTTCCCTGCGGAGAAGCCCGAAAGGCATGGCGGCACGCGACATTGCTGCGAATTAAGAGAGGAGGAGGGTGAGGACGGGAGTGGTTAAAGCATTTTTAAAAAAACAGCAATCGTTGGGTTGGTGGTGAATAGCTTGGTTTAAGTCATGTCAGTTTTAACCTGGAGGTGAGAGGTCATGAAAGCTGGCCAGTAAGTTATTAGCTCATACATCAGTCTGTGGCACTATACACCATTTGACAAGTGTATTATCTCTCCCGCAAAGGAAGCTTGTCCCATCTCTCACCTTTGCCATATTAATCCACATAAAACCAGGCTTACTGGAGAAAAATCACATTACCATACCTTAATCTGGTTGTTCAGCTGCGTGTTTGGAAAATCTCAACAAGGTTTTGTTGTGTTTGCATGAGGACTAAACCCAAAGCACCATGTGCTACTAGAACACGGAGCTTGGCGCCACACTGACACATTTTCCTGCTGAGCTTTTACTCAGAAACAGGTGGGTCGAAATATTATTTATTGAATCATTCCAAAGAAAGGTCCCTGTTAACATTGACGTTTATTCCAAATGAGAAAAGGAGAGTGAATACGCTGAGGTCATGTATTGTCTCAGATGTTCTACATGTGCCGCAACTGCGCTCTGAAGACGATGAAATAAGCTGTTGTTCATTTTCTCCAGTGTCAATTGGCTGCGATCCCACTTAGCGCAGCTGCTTTTAATTTTGGGTCAACACTCAGCAAAATGTCAGAGCGCCATCATGTCGCCGCGTGCGCCAGTTTAACCATTAAGACAGACGGATAAACGACAGTCAGTGATTTAACAGCCTGGGCGCCACGTCAAGGACTCGTGACTTTCACACAGGACAGCAAAGGGCCCGGGTGGGGCCAACGATTCACCTGGCTGTGATGCTCACCTTGGCTGGAGGGGGCAATGTAAGACAGCGTAAGAGCGCACACCCCCAGGAACCACAGTGGCACGGCCATACTGGGAGGGAAGAATTAGGACGTCGCACCAGCAGCCGCGATAGAAGAGCCTGGAAGGCAAGCAGCGAAAGCAAGAATGAAGAAATGCATCGATTGAATGCGTTTGGCGGTTTGAGCGCGAGCGGGCGCTCGCCGGGTGGGTGATGGATGGTCTTCAACACATTCTGACAATGAAAGAGTGCATCAGAGAAAAGCCATCAGGAGGAGGGGGGGAATAGAGACAGGCCAGGAGCAGCAGATAACAACTGAGCAATTGCAATTGCAGCAAAACTCCCCTCCATCGTCTGTTTCCATGGTGATACCACAGTGCAGCCGGAGAGAGAGGGAGGAGACACATCAGGTGTGCGTCTGTGTTTGCGAGTAAAACAGCGCTACGTGTTTTAAATCCGGAATTAGCTTCGAGCGACGGTGGCCGCTGACCCATAAAAGTCTTAATCTTTCTATTCACAGACTGAGAGAGAGAGAGAGAGAGAGAGAGAGGAAGGGAGGGAGGAGGGTTCCGGTCACTTTATGAGTAACGTTAAATATGTTAGAGCGTGTTAGCAGAGGACCAAACGAGACAGAGTCACTGGAGAACAACAGTAAATGACTCAATACAACAGGCTGACCTGTTGGCGCTGGTCAGAACGGATGACATAGTCGTCTCGTGTTTATGGGCTCCAGTTTAGCAATCCAGTCTGCTGCTGTGTGTACGTGATCCCCAACCATGCAGATGTGCGTGTGTGTGTGTGTGTGTGTGTCAGCGTGTGCGTGTGCATGCATATGTGTGCCTGCATGTGTTTATTCACAACTTGCTTTCCTCTCCATCTTCCTGTTAGGTAATAGTGGCAGACAGATTTAGGTCACTTCTCAACAAATGTCCAACATGCACTCATTTGTGCTTATACAGTGCTTGTGCACACGCACGCACACACGCACACACACACACACAGAATGAGGATTTTTCCATTACACACAGATGTGCACACATGAACAAAAACCGTCTGATCTCATCTGATGGCAGAATGTTCTTTGCCTTACAACCTCCCATCCCTCCACACACGCACGCACGCACGCACGCACGCACGCACGCACGCACGCACGCACACACACACACACACACACACACCCTAAAGTGTTGATACAGAGTAAGTAGAGCAAGGACACTGATGGGCCCTGACAAAGCCACACACAGTCCTCCTGCTCTCAGCACTACTCGCCTGCCTACAACCAAAATCTAGCCCCAGGCCTCTGACCGGCCTACTTGGATGAAAAGCACTTCCTTAGATTGTGTGATTCTTGGCCCTGAGGCGAAACGCATTTAACGCACACAGACACGTGTAAATGTACATCCAGTATTAACAATGAGTATAAATTTATTTGTGTGCCTAACAGTGTTAATATCCATACCCTGTGTGTGTGTGTGTGTGGTGTGTGTGCTACAGTTGCCTGCGGGTGGATGAGTACAAAGGCTGTACTGAGAAAATAATCATCTCGAGGTTTGTTCATAGACTGGAATGTTTATAATAACCAGATAGCTGATAAAGTTTAAAGCTCCAGACAATATTAAAGAGCCCTCCGCTCCCTTCCATCCCTTTCGGACCCTTGCAGATGGCTGAGGCCTCCGTGCCTGAACTGCCGCCACTTACATGGTTTTAGAGCCGTTGCGTTTGTCTGGCTGATGTGAGACGTTGGGGAATGGAGGTGTTGAACCCTGTCAATCATTTGGGTGGTTGCAGGCAGGAAATGCAGGCACAGCTCAGTGCGGTGTTACCCAGCCTCTGAGTTCTGTAGGATTTATCATGATCCTGTTTCAAAATCTAGTTTTCAAAGCCGTCTACGTTCTATGATTGTGCCCAAACAGATTTGCTTTGACTGTGGGAAGGCTGAATAAACGCGCTGGATTTCTTTACATATTTCTCAAGATTCTCACAAGCTGCTCTTTAGGTTCTAAAGACGAAAAAGGGTTCTTCTCAGTGCATTACAGAATTTATTGCAGCTATTTTTTCCTGCTCTTTGAGTCAGCCAGCCGCTTTTCCTTTGTCCTGCTTCATGTTTACCACAAATGATAGGACCGCATCGATGAGGAGGAGGAATTTCTCCTGAAAGGCTCGCATAAATAAAATACTGTCTGCTAATTAAATGCAGATGAAGACCTACTTAAATGACCTCCGAATGCTGCCTGCATCGTAACACAAGTCACCTTATGGCCTTTTTATTCGTATTTGTTCAGGTCATCTGGACCAATGACCACCTCATCTACTGCATCTGTACCATGATTACTGATTACTTGTAAATGCTGCTTCTCCTTCACCCCTATCCTTCCTATCCTTGTTAAACTATGTGGGGAGGGGGGGGGGGGGTTATGGTCTCTCCAGGTCTGCGTGGCTGATGGTGCGAATGTTATCCCCTATATTAGAGCTGCGATGAGCTGGCAACTGGCCACTTGTCCAGGGTGTACCACCCCTCCCCGCAGGTGATACAGCGATAAAGTGGGAGAAGACGGACAGATGGAAGACAACATGAAATCTGTTTGAGCTAGGTTCCATGGTTACTTGTGCAGCGTCTCCGGTTGAACAACGTTGCAGGAGGATGGAGGCTGTGACGACTGAAACGGGAGAGGCTGCGTGTAGCTGCTGTCATGGTTTCCACTCAGGCGACAGAGGTATCATCTAATCTGTTTTCCTAATCAACAGGAATCCACTTCAGGTCTCCTTCAGAGATCAGGGACTGTTCATTTTGATGCATTCGGACTTGTCCTTATGTAATTAAGCTCTACATGGTTTCACAATCAAACCTCGCGTTGCAGTCGGAGGAGTCAGCACTCAAACCCGCAATCATCCTAATATATAATTAAGTCTTGATTAAACTACTAATTGTTATTAGATTACAATCACCTACTGCGGTTTTATTCATTTTCAAAGGAAATATGAGTGATTTCGTCGGTCAGATTCAAAATGATACGTTGTTGAGAATACCGCGGATGACGCGGAGCATCGCGTCCCACCGTCCTCTTTTCAGTGAACACCTGCAGCCTCACATTTACTGAAACCCTCCTCTGTCATTAAGTCAGGTTTCAGTTAATTACGGGCCTGGAGATGCTGTGTTAGTATGTTGGAGAGCAAACACGGTGACAGGCGACAGTGTGTTTTCTTTTAATCACTGCAATAACCCAAAACAGACATCCCAGGATGTTCTTTGTTTATATCAGCGATTTTACAATAATGTCATTGTATATCTTTACATTAACGACCTCAGCGGAAATTAGCATTGTCTGCTTTTACACCTGCACTTATTTAAGTTTGTTTGCCTGCAGAATCTGTTAGACGGAGGCCATCTCAGCGCCCAGACGTGGACGGAGAGGCTGCCGACCCCGAGGTGTGACGAGAGGTCACGGCTGCACAAGCGGCTTGTGGTTCTTCATCAGTGGTGCGGAGCGTCGGTGCTCAAACAGCAGCTTTTGTTTGCCTGTTCAACAGGCTTTGCCACAGCCAACATGAGATGAAGGCATACATCTGTGAATTCCAGCCATGTCAACTCAAACACGCCTTGCGGTTATTTTCACAGGCTCGCAGTGCACGTTTGCACATTAAAACACCCCATCTGGGTTCCAAATACTCTGCAGTGATGCAACAGTAATTGATGCACCTGGTATAAGAAGACAGCCAAATTCTATCTAATAAAACTATTCAGCTTGATCAACAGCCCAACCTATCTCCTTCATCAAAGATCATCAATCGCCAAATACAAATAATACAGGAAACAGTGTTTGCAAGGAAATCTGTTCATTTTCAGCCCCTTTTGCTCCCTCAGGGTGCATTTAAATCATTTCTAAAGAGTACAAAAAACAAAAATCTCATCAGAATGTCACATTCGCTTTATATAAAATGTGTATTTGATGTCACCTTGAGTTCTGAGGAACAACATTTTTAAATCCCCTTTATTTATGGGCTCATAGAGAGCATTTAATTACTAAATAATGGCTCCATCTCAAATGAGGAAGGACGATAGCTGCAGCATGATCAAGTGAAATAGCAGCCAATGTTAATCGGCTGTATTATTATTACACTTATATCTGCTTGCCGTGTAAAATGCTCACAGCACAAACACTCGCCGACTCTTTGTGTCTGACTGATGCAAAAAGACATAATAGGAACCTGTACAAGCTGGTCCAAACTGCAAAGCCAGGCACGGTGGACATCTATCAGCCTGCGTTAGGGTGACAAGAATCGCTCTAAAACGTCTGTAAAACTGTTGAAAATGTAAAATCAATGAGGTAAAATTAAACAAATAAAACAATCTTTACACATATTCAATGGCAGAATGGCTAGTCTGCCGGCTGCATTTCGTGACTGAGCTGTTTCTTACTCCATCTTTTCTACATTTATCTTTCCCCCCTGCCTGTCTACATTTCTCTTCTTCACAGTCCCTCCTCCCTCTTCCTCCTCCTCTTCATCACGCCTGCCTGGGCTCCTCCACTGACCCAGTCCTCTCATCCCCCCTCTCTGAAATATTGATAATAGTCCCTCAATCGCTTTCTCGCTCTGTCTTATATGTGGTGAATCAGCAAACCAGCCCGATAACCACTCACAGCAATCAGACACGTCGTGTATGTTGGCGTGCGTGTGTGCGTGTGCGTTCACTGCAGCACACCATACGCTGCAATGAAGGTATGTGGCAGTGGACAGAATTCAGAAGGACCCTTCTGGTGGGGCCAACATGTGACACGATGGCCCTCTTTACCTTCACTGCTTGGAGGCCCTGAGGAGCATAATCACGTGGGCATTAATATTTCACACGCACTCGTGCCTGACAGACTCCCCACACTACTACTGACCCAGCTCTAATGGCAGCCAAGAGCAGTAAGGCCCTGCACATCAGCGCATCAGATCCCTGTCCCTCGCTGATCAAATGGCCTCTGACAGCGGGGGGAAGGTGGGGGCGAGAGAGATAGAGAGAGAGAGGAAGGCAGAGAGAGAGAGAGAGAATCCTCATAGCCTACATCCATATCTTACCGTCAATCCTCCGCTTTCCCTCCTCCACGCTCAATGCGTCTCCCGCATCTTCCGCGCCCTCCTCACGCCCTTCCGCCTGCTCTGCTCCGCCCGATGCATGAAACAAATCAAATATTCTGTGGGGATAACCGCAGTACCTGCTGGGCTATAAGGGAGCCATTAGCGCGATGTGTCCAACAACTGGGACTGGGCGTCCCCCGCCCTCCCCTCTGATCAGTGTACCGTGCGTACCTCACACCCTCCCCTCCGTCCAGCCGAGGCTCGCTGTCTGTCCCCGCTGTGTTGTGTGACTGTGCGTCACGTTGGTATCATAATTCCCACGGGTTTCATGCCCACAGATGGCGCGGGCTGCAGGCCTCGCAGCTCCGATGGGTGAAAGGAAAGGGAAAAATACACGACGATCACGCGCAAAAACAGCAATTAGGGCGCAAACGAACGCGACGCTGGCTGCTCCGCGTCTGTCCGCCGATGACCACCGCGCATCGAGCCCGGGCGTCGTCTGTCACCGCTGAGCATGGATTTTTTTTTTCTCTCTCCCACCCCGATGTTACATCCTTGCGTTGAACGGGAAACCGCGTCGACGGCAGCAGCTGCTTTGCATATCCTTGGAGAAACGTGAAGAGACGCAACAGCACATCAGGGTGGATGCGGAGATGTATCCGGCTTTTCAATAATGTTTTTAAAGGCCGATAAAGGATGCGGAGGGAAAAAATTAAAAAAAATCTGCAGCTGCACGACCAAGAAAGGGATTTTTTGTGCTCTTAGCCTCGCCTTGCATCCGTTCTTCTCTCTCCTCTTCTCTCTCTCTCCCCCACACTGGTCCGCTTGTTGCGCGTACTGCACCCGGGAGTGCGCCTCCGCCTCCGTGTGCGCGCCAGGACGCGTGTAGACGCAGAGGGAGACGCAGTTTTATGAGTGATCCAAAGAGGGGAGGATTCGTTCTTTATGGCAGAGCAGCTCTTGAGAGCGAGACTGAAGGGAGAGTTTCTGCAGTGGCGTTCAGATGTTGTTTAGGTGTTGTGTGAGCACAATCATGCAGGCACACACGCACTGCACGCACGCACGCTCACCTTCATTAAAGCCCTGTGCGTATGGAGGGCCGTGAGGCGGCATTGTCATTGTCAGTCGAGGTCGGGTTGTAATCAATCCTACGTGCCTCCACTACAGCTGATGTTGGTCTGGTTTGATCAGCTCTACAAACACTCTTTTGTCCTCCCGGCTGCCATTTTACTGTTACAATGAGGAAAAGACACCCTTTTCATGTCTGCATCTCAGGTTCAATAAGGCAGCATTGGGCTCAAAGGTCAGCAGAGGATGAGCAGGAGAACCTACTTAAGCGCCAAGCAATGCGGGAGCTGTTCAGATGGCCGTATAAATGCGGCACCTGTGCACTTTCCACGTGAGCAGGCGTGCAACAGTGTGAGCAAGTCGATGGAAATCAGTGATTAGCAGGGAAGTCGGCTCTTGGCTCTGAATGGCAGTGATTGCTTCGTGTGTGTTTCATGAAGCGCAGCCAGACGTCATAAACACTGTTTCCGTTTCCAGGCTGCTAACTTCAGATCGGGCTTTTGATTGCATCTTTTTTTTTTAAAAGAAGGGGAAAAAAAACAACAACAAACACGAACAACTGCTGGGTTGATTTCAGAGAGGTGATGTTGAGATGATTGGAGCGATCCCCTGGTGCTGTAAAACAAGCAGGGTTTGCTTAGATGTCTGAGAACGCTCTGATGCCAAGATCACATCGTTGGTCGTGTCATTGCCTGATTACAGGGTTCTTCTGAACATGTTTGCTGCTCACCATCAAAACGGCATGCCCCCTCCCCCTTCTCCTCCTCTGTCGACCTCCGCGTCCCCGCGCCTTTCTTTGTCCGTCTTTTTTCTCCGCTCGTCTTCGACCTTGTACTTCAGCCTCCTCACGGGGTCGCTCCAGCTGCGCGAGGACGTCTGCTCAAAGTCCTCGCCGATCATGAAGTTTCGGTCGATGAGCTCCGCAGCTTCCTGCCAGTTGCGGTAGCAGTCCGGCCCCAAGCGGAGGATCTCCTCCACGGCGTTGGGGGCGAGGACAGAGCAGTCGGGACGCAGTACCACCACCGTGGGCAGCTCCTCCACATGAAACATGGCCTCCAGCTCCCTGTAGACATCCCGACAGTTATTCTCAAAGTAAACCAAGGTGGTCATCAACCCTGTCCTGCACCTGCTTTCACCTAGAATCCCACACTGTATCTGAAACAACCCCCTATACACTACATAGCACTCAATAAAGTCCCCTATATAGGGCACTCAATTTATCATAATATCCCATAATGCATTGCAACGTTAACGCTCCCTAACTAAGCAATCATCCCGTGGTCTTTTTAACAGCGCTGATGTCGATCTCGAACGTAATTATGAGACGCTATGATGCAGTTTTAGCACCATGACCATGTGTTCAGTGAGTGCACCCTATGAGTAGGGAACAGGGAACGATCCTGCCCCACTTTCCTGTGTTAAATCAAAACCCTGACCCTGGTAGGACAGAAAACCTGGCTGGATTATGAGCCCCGTAGGGCTGGATGACCCTTGAACTAAACCACACACCTCCTGAAGGGGTCCTCAAAGGCCAGGAACAGGCACTTCTTGGGCAGCTCTTTAAGAAAGCTGCCTAGCTGTTCCTCAGTCTCGTCCATGCTGATGGATAAAAGATAAAAGAAGGTTTCAATATTGGTTCCTCGGGTTTTCTACACAAAAGAGCTAAACTGTGCGAAGTGTGTGCGATACCTAATGTAGAGCAGGACCAGCTGAGCAGAGCGATCCACGTAGGCTTCATCAGTCAGCTGTTTGAAGAAGCTGGAGAGTTTGGGAGCGAAGAGCTGGCAGCTCTCGCTCGTGACACACCCAAAGAAGAGCAGCAGGATCCGGTTCTGCAGGCGTGCCACGATCTCCCGTTCCGTGTCCAGCTCATCCTGGTCCGTGTTGTTCTTCAGCAGGACCCGGTCGATGAACAGATCCACCATGCCAGAAGGAGCGTTGGAAAGGGAGGTTTATGTCAATGACCAGTCTGGAGAGAAGGTGGAGAACATTTGCAAAGTTTTCTGTGGAAATCAGAGTGTCGTGATGAGCACAGCTTACAGACGTTCAGAGCTCTGGTGAAGCACCCAGGCCCAATGAGCTGGCAGTTTAATCGGATAATCCTCACAGTTGCTTACCTCTTATAAATATTATCTCCCGGAAGCCACAGCTCCAAAGAGAAGTGTCGAGGAAATATCCCCAACTTTGATTGCTTTTTTTCGCCCCTTCAGCTCCTTCTGGGTCGTTCTCCCACCGGTTCCTGGCCTGTCAGTTCATATCACAATCAATCATTGACTGTGCCGGCTTCCTTCGTCGTGATGGCAGCTCGCTCCCTTGTGTCCCCCGCTCCACCTCCCTCCCTCGTCCCTGTGTGTGTGTGTGTGTGTGTGTGTGTGTGTGTGTGTGTGTGTGTGTGTGTGTGTGTGTAGCAACAGTATAGACATTAAAGTGTCTTAGATGCGCTTCATAAAAGAAACACAATGACCTTACATGAGTGTCCTTTATTCTCCAGGATTGGGACAATAGTCAATGAGAAGTCACTATCTATTGGTTTAAAACTCTTTTTTGAATATTTCACTCCGCCTTAACAACTACTGCTGTCACAACAAACTTTTCTTTTTAAAGTGGATTCAAGTGCGTTATTGATTTATTTTCTACACTTAATCAATGTATCATTTGGATTTCTCCACCACTGCAGCCGCTGCTGCTGTTTAACCAACTATTTAGGAGTGAATAACTTGTGGAAATAGTCTGGACTAAAAGGGATAGAGGAGATGGACATCGTGGTATGAGCTAATGGAGCTCACAGGCTAGCTCTCATGAAGCTCTGTATATGCTGAGGTTTTTTTAAAGTATCTTTTAAAAGCTGTAATTAAAGCACACCCTTAAAACATTGAGTTAAAGGCTATCAAAGGGCGTGACTTCTTTCTCTTTGTATCAGCGTTTAGCATTGTTGCTCTGTTAGCGATGCTAACAGTGTCTGAGCACAGTGGCTCATTTGCTGGGAGACCTCGTCTGACCCTATTGTTACATTATTGTTTCATGGGAATGTAAGATGTAAAAAAATAAACTAAAAACTAAAATGCAGAATGAGGTCCCTTTGCATTATTTTATATTTGCATATCAATCAATATAAATAACTTTTGAAGTGAATGTCACTTTGACAGTCTTCTGCCAGTGGTTCAAGCTCTCATTCTTGGGGTCCAGGGTGGTGTCTGGTTTTTTCCTCCAGGGGGTGTAGGGGAGCTTCATTGCCTACAGCTGGCACTGTGGGTAGGAGCGCCTGCCCATTGGGGCCGGAGTGTCTTGGTGTTTCTGTTGCTGTCCTGTTTGTTTCCCGGCACGCTCAAGGACTCCATGCCGTTCTGCTGGACTGATGAGCGTGCCGTGCCCGGTTCCAGGGTTCTCTGCAGTCCCGGAGGGCTGCTTCTGGTTTGAGGAATTACCCGGGCTACCCGCAGTCGTGGAGGACTGTTCCTGTTCCTGTTCCTGAGTTGTCAGCAGTCCCGGAGGACTGCTTCTGGTCTGAGGACTCTCCGGACCCCATGAAGTGCGGATCCCACTTCTGAGGTACCCGTAGTCCAGAAGGAGTGTTTGGCTTTGTGTTGCTGCCCCCGAAATAAAACTCATTTGGACCCTCGTACCACCGTGTTCTGGTCTGCTCTCGTGTCCTCTCTAAAGTCCATACCGTAACACCCATCATCTATATATCTAGAAATCATTAAGGTTAAGGAAAATAGTTAAAAGTGCACTTATTTTAAAAATAGTTAAAAATAATATTTGCTGTGACAGCTGTTTAATAATAATAGCTAATGATGATGTGATCGCTATGTTGTACTGTAAAACCAGTAGATCTCAGGCTACATTTGTGCCTGACATGATGGATTTCTGAGGGTTGAAATGATGATGACATCAGAGGTTTATATGCAGTTTGCTTCTTCCTGTAAATTTGTTGCTTTTTCTTCATTTTTTTCTCCACGTTCCCCAATCCCTCTCCCTTTTCTTGGCATCCCAACCTCCACTATTTTCTTCGTCTTCTTCCCCTTTATTCTTGCCCCACGGCTTCCACCACCTCTTCTTCCTCTTGTCGTCCTCCGTTTTGTATTTGAGTCTCCTCACAGGGTCACTGACGCTCCGCAGATTCATGTTGTCGAACTCCTCGTTGAGCATGAAGGTCCGCTCGATGAGCTCCCCCGATTCCTGCCAGTCTCGGAAACACTCGGAGCCATAGTTGCAGATGTCCTGCACGGCGTTCGGCATGAGGACGGAGCCATCGGGACGAAGGACCACCACTGTAGGAACTTCTTTCACCTCAAACATGGCCCGCAGTTCCCTGAGACAGGGAGACATCTACAGTGCTTCTTCAAATAAAACCCTCACAGATTGTTACTCATGAAAATGTGTTTCCATTTAACTGACTGGGTGCTTTTATTTGGAAGTATTCTAAGAAACACATATTCAAAGGTATAAGATTTAAAAGGCAGAAATAAGTCAAGAAACGGGACAGACTTCATTTTCTCCATCCACCTACTGTCTGTATGGGTCATCAAAGGCCAGAAACAGAACCTTCTTGTGCAGCTTCTGAAGAATCATTTCCAGCTCCTCCTCTGATTGGTCTAAGCTGGAGACAGGTCATAGAAACGGAAATCACATTAACGATAACGCGGTGCGAACGTGAGCTTCGCCATCACACCTGCGTGCAGCGTGGAGATAAAAGTGAAAGACCTGATGACGATGAGAGCGAGCAGCTTGGGGTATTCGATATAAGCCGGATCCTTCAGCCTCTTGAAGAAGTTGTTGAGAAGAGGCAGAAACTCCTGACACTTTTGGCAGGTGGCTGACGCGAAGAAAAGCAGCGTGATGCGGTTTTCAAGGATGCCGACAATCTCGCGCTCCGTGTTGAGCTTGTCCTGGTCCCAGTTGTTCTCCACCAGGACTCGGTTCAGGAACAGATCCACCATGATGAAGGTACGAGGGGGGAAAATGGCCTCTGGATGATGCCGAGGACAGAGAAATACCGCAGGGCTTTAAGCTCATTGCTGATTATTAACACCATTTGTTGCATGTGCCCGTAAGTGTCAGTGCACGTGATGAAACAAAATATCCAAAACCAAAGCAAGTGTTTACTTTCTTCAATAAAATATAGAAATAATAATAGTAAAACAGGTTGGTTCTGCATTACATCATGATTCACTCTTTTGGCCCTTAGTTATTTTTCTCATGAGAATAAAATATTTATAATGAAAAAATAAAAAGCCTCAAGGAAATACCTGAGTGTGGGGGTGTTTGAAGAAGGCTGGGACTCAGCTTACAGAGGCAACGCAAGAAAAAGTAAACTCCACAGATGTGCTGATTTATGTAAATGATGCTGACTTGAATCTGTGTGTGTGTGTGTGTGTGAGTGTTGGTTTACATGTCAGAAGATCACAACACGCATTTCATCTGCAAAACAAGGACATTCTGGCTTGTCCGCACAACTTCAAAGGTGTGTTTGAGGGTTCAGGCTTGTTTTTAGGGTTAGAGTGTCAGGGTTATATCCTTCCCCCCTGGGCAGAGACTTGTTGAAGAGGTAGCACGCGGTCCTCTGAAAACCCCCAGTCCATTTACCACCATCCTAAGGTGGTAAAATAAGGACTTTAGCCTTAGGGTTAGGGGGTCAGTGGTGCTCAGGGGAAAAACAAATTTTGGATGTGTAAATTAAGTCTGCATCTAAGAGCTCAGAGGTGAGCTTTATCTGTCTCAGCCAGCCTGTGTTTCACATCCCGCCACTCACCCTGGGCGACTAATCGAAAGCGATAACCTCTCAAATTAGGTTTGGCTCTCTGGCACTGCGCTGTGCCAGATCCATCTGAGACTCCGGAGCCAAACTTCCAGGACTGACGTTCAATAAATGATGTTTGAAAGTGAGCAGCACATTAAACCAATCCTGGGAATAACAATAAGGTTTACTGGAGGAGTCTGAAAGGTCAGAGCTCACGTTTACATTTGGAGAAAAGGGAAACACACACAGGATACACACACACACACACACACACACACACACACACACAGCTGTCCTTACCTCAAAACTCATCGAGCCCTAAAAGAAGCAAATTCATCCACTTCCTCTCTTTCAGCTCATCCCTTTGATTTAATCAGACTTTTCACCTTCCTTGTCCTCCGTCTTCGCCACCTCGCTCCCTGTGGCCAACTGGAGGGAGATTATGGCTACACGTCGCTGGAGGTGTGGTGGCGCTGTCATTTAGAGTCAGAGATTGCCTCCGTGCACATGCGTGCATGTCTTAAAAAGCTCAACAGCAATCTTATTACCTGTAGCGAAGAGGGCAGGTGAGAGGAAACAAGGGAACAGGTCCAATTAGATTGACTTAAACTGTGGTAATGAAGACAGGAAGCAACATTCCATCAAAGCATAAGATAGTTGTTGTGATGTTATTAACAACTGACAGGAAGAAGGGGACCTTTGAGTGCAACCCGGTTCTGTTCAGACCCAGAGCGGGTCGTCCTATGGCAGGTACTGATCTGCAGAGACACTGTTGGGGTGGGGGCTGTCTTAAGCTTTGAGAGTGATGAGGTAAATATAGAGGTCGATCTAATAGGATTAGTCTGAGTCACACAGACGTCTGCCAGCGCATGTGGCGGAACACCAACGTGTGCACAGCTTCTCGTGTCATCACCGAGACCAGGAGGGCATATTCTCCAGACTCATCCGCCGTGCTCTGCTTCTGCTCCAAAATGTAAACAACAAGGATAAATGACACCGTTAAATCGTTTCCTCGTGTATTTTCTCCATTGGCTCTTTGGAAATGAGGTTTAATTATCTCTGATCGTACGAAGACTGTAGCGTTGTAAAGGTCAGAAGGTCAGGCAACCAGGCTGGTTGTGGTTGGGCTGAGGGGGTATCGCCACCCCCGCCTGCTTAAGTAGCCAAGGTCAAAAGGCAGAGAGAGACAAAACATTTGGGTTAGAGAAGAGATACAGGAGGACGACAAACTTTGCTAGTCTCAACGTCATGGGTGTGAGCCAACCTGGGAATGCGTGAGATTCAAACCGAGGCCTCGGCGTTCCGCACTGTGCTGGATAATCGTATCGTTTCTCCTTGGTCGAGCTGCCACAATGATAACTGGAGGAGACGGCAGGACGTTTCTAGCGGGTTTGTTTCTATATTGAAATAAAAGGGAAATACTCATGCTAGCTTTATAGAAAACGCATCAGCTTTTATTCATTTTCTTAATAAATTTAACTATATTACATGGACATTTATTTATAATCCCTGCCATTTATTTTTCATTGCCCTCATATAAAATCTGAAATCTAATCTTACATCTTAAAAATGCAGCAAGAGTCAGTCCATTCTAGACTAAAATTCAGCTTTAAGTAATGCCAGTTTTCCGAAAGATGCTTTTTATTCTCACTTGTACCAGCTAAAAGCAAACAAATTAAATCTTCAATGGAAAAAAAAAAGGAAAAGAACGGGCCAACATTTCATTATAAAAATTTTATTCTTTGGTTAAAAAGCATATTTGGTAATAACAGCCATAAAAACGTACTCAAAATGAATATCAATTTGTGTTTTGAGTGAATAAAATCCAATTGCGACTCAAAGTGAGGGGAGCACAGAAAACCAGCCAGTTTGTCTGACTGGAAATAAAACACAGGCTTTGATGAGTCAAGAGAATATGTGACGATATTAAGCAACAGGACTTTAACTGCTTCTTGGAACCCGAAAGGGGATGTTCCTTTTTTATCTTGGCAACTGCCGATCGAGGCCTGAAAACGGATATCGTCAACCAACTGAATGTGAAACTGCCACTGCTGATTTTCAAACGCATTTTAGAATTTGTTCAATCTGTGAACCTTTGTCTTTGATGAGCAAAAAATGGGGAAAGTTTGCAGGACCTAGTGACCGGGACGCGATTAAACATGAGATGTGTGCCTGAATGCAATAAATTAAAGGAAAGCTGCTTGCCGACCCTTGGAGAGTGAACTCTAACCTCCTGGGTTCCGAGGATAGAATGGAGAATTCTAATTCACTTGATTATTGCGTTTGGAACAACTACACATGCTTGAAAGACTGGAGAGGGAAAGTCCTTCACCACCCTGCACATATTCCGTTTTCATATCCGTTTTGTCCCCGTATCACAGCTTTGATCCACGTCTCTGTGGGTCCTCTCCCCTCGTCATCACAGCTCGTCCCGGGAGCTAAACTTCTCCAGGTCGGACTGCAACACGTCAGAGTTCTGAGCTTCGAAGCTCAGCTCCTCCTGCTCCCGCGTTTTCCTCGACTTGGCCCGGTCCCAGTCGGTTTTGACCGTCTCGTTGTCCCACACCACCGATGTCTCCGTGTCGCTGATGTAGCCCGGGTCGCCCGTGTAATGGGTGGGATACACAAGGAGCGGTTCGGCTGAAAAGGCGCGCAGGTCCCGCCTCTTAAAGGGTTCCATGTACTCTGAACTGATGAGAGAAAGCAGCAATCAGATTAACAAGAGCTTAAAAAGAAGAGACAGCCCCGGGGACCCAAAGCTCGTACTCACATCGGATGCTTGTTGTACATGACAGGGAGGAACTCATCCACGGGAAGCATCTTTTTCAGAGGGTCGGCCCTGAGGAGCTTCTGGGCTCCTTGTAATGATAAGAGGTAGCCGAGCGTCCAATAGGAATAGTCTGCCTCGACCAGATTGTGGATGTTGGGCACGGACGTCTCAGGGTGGTCGGTCTGCATCCGCTTTCTCCCTATATAACTGCAGGGGACGCGACAGAGAGCGTAAAAACACGCGCCTCGTGTCAGGCGTGACGGGGAATTCGATAATATCCTGTTTTGTGCATCGCCGCCTTCGCGTCACTGAGCCGTTACTCACATAAGATCCCAGTCCAGCTTGTGTGTGGTCACCTCCTGCAGCAGCGTCTGCAAACGGCGTTTGAAGAACACCTCAAAGCGGAGGTCGTCCTCAATGACAAGGGAGGTCTGCAGACCGCGATCTACGATCTACACGTGGTGCAAATTAGCAAGCCGCAAAGCAATCAGAGCGAAGAGATAGCTGGAGTTCAAGAGCGTCCACGTATCTCACCTCCTTCCAGATGTTGTAATGAGAGAGGAAACAACCCAGTTCACCTTTAGTGAGAGGTCGACCATGATAAGGGTCCTTGTATCCTGGCAGCATATGAATCCCCAATGCCTCAACATCAGTCTTATTCATCGCTCTGAGAGGAGGGAAAATGAAGCGGTTACCGAAGGAAATAACACTTCACATTAGTCATGCATTTAGAAGGACAAGCTGTCTTTTAGTTCCAATGACAAGACCATCGATTTGAAGGTCAAAGCTGCATTTTTTTTCCCCCTGTGGGAATTCTCTACAGGCCTGATCCCGGCCCGCCGCTCTTATACCAATTGTTTCTCCACGTCACTCTACAGGACGGGTTGGACGGGCACGAATCAGGCCGACGGGCGGAGGAGGAGAGGAAGAAGACGAGAAACGTACTTGCCATCTACAGCAGCAACAACCTGACAGCTGAGCTCCAGCTCATACAGAGTCCTCAGCATCCGCTCACGACGGTCAGATCTCCGGACCAGATTGATCATGAACACCTGGATGCACACAAATAACAAATAAGGAACCTTGCATACACACACATAGTCCACTGAGCACTCTGCGTGTGTGTGTGTGTGTGTGTGTGTGGGATGGGAGGGGGGGGTGAACGTACCTCATCAAACCCCATCTTGCTGGGTTTTTTAGGAGGAACAGACAGGAAGCTAGAATGCTCCAAGGGAGGATTTTGCACTTTAAAGGGAAGAGAAAGGAAAAAAAGGGTTGTGGTATATCCAGGAACACACAAAGAGAATAAGTAATGCGTTGAAACGGGGACTTTCAAACTAGCATCCACAGCATTCAAGAGATTATTCAATTAGCTCTAACACCAAAGACTCATAATTAAATGAATATAAAATACACTAAAGTTGAATTAGCCAGGACTCCTACAGAAGTACTGTTATTATAGCCCTATTCATTATGTATAATTCATAGGTTTAAACTTCTAAAACATACAAACAAACATTGCAGCATTACTATAAAAGAATACAATCCTAAAACATGAAATCTAGTTCTGAAGGAGGTTAAGGTATTAGTCAGGGTAAACCCAAACCCAAACCTAAACCCAAATCTAGCCCGATCTAAACGTAAAAGGTTTTCAAACTCTTTGGCTAAAACTGTTATATAAAAGTCTAACGTTTTCTCCTGTGACACCTGTGACCTCGTGACTTACCCATGACCTCCAGCTGTGTATGCAAGAAGCTTTCCCCCTCGTCATTCAAGGTAGCATGGGAGGGCATTGGGACAGGAAAATACCCATAGATTTCCTTGTTGCATACATACATCTGCACATCTAGGAAGAAAATCAGATGGAAAACTCAGAAATACACACAAGACACACATAACCGGTCCAAATCTGCTCTGAGTGGTCCCCCTGAAATGAGGATTTAACTCTGAAACAGCATTAACTCCAAGAAAGAGGGCTAAATGGAACCTGCTTCGGTTACTACTGGCACCATGGTTTGGTCTCTCAAAGGCATATAAGTCTTCAATCATACATAATATGTAAACTGACATAAATAACATCGACTGTCACCAAACTTACGAAAGACATTACGTAGTTTATTTATTGGCGACACTGTGTTGGATCCTCTTCGAATGCTTATGTGGCAACAGTGAATCATAACATCTGGCTTCCATTGATGGGGTGGGATGCGTGGGGGCTATCCCAGCTGTTGCCAGCTCCTCGTGGGGCCCACAGACAGACGACATCCCCGCTCACGTTCACGCCCGACGGAACTAAAGCTCCATTTTCTGAACCGGACCCCACCTCCGTGCTGACGCCATAGGTGAAAGGTCTTACCTGCCATGCGAGCGGAGTAGGCGAATACGATGACGTCATCGAGAGCCCAGCTGTACTCGGAGTGCGGAGGATAAAACGCCAGCTGGCGGGAGGCCTCTTTCCGCAGATCTACTAAATATGTGGAATGGACCATCGGAACAGCAAAACAGCCACGACGCTCCCTCTTACGGATGGGGATGTAAGCCGGTGTGCGCTTGTAGTAACCCTACAGGAAGGGCACATACATGGTGTAAAAGGCAAATCCCACAGATCTAACTGTTCCTGCAATCGCTTCTGTGGGTAGTAGCCATCTTTGCTAATGCGCAAAGTCATTTTGGAAGGCGCTAAAATAAAATATGTATGGTTTCCCTTCAAGGCAACGATGTTCCCTGAAGGCTGCGAGCTATTTTAGCAGGATAACGAGCCCTGCTACGAAGCAAAAAAAGCTTCACGACAGGTTCGGGGAGCGCGGTGAGTGTGAGGTGTGGACAAACATGTCCCGAGCACAGAGGCCTCCGCTCAATTCACAGGACTTAAAGGATCTGCTGCTAACGTGTCGGTGTCACATACCGTAGCAAACCTTGGGCAGCAGAAGTGGAGCAATATTAGGCCTGTTATCTTATGCCTGATTAGTCTGAGCGTCGCTCATCCAAAAGTGAAGGAAGCGGGACACCAAATCATTCAAACAAAGGCATTAAAGGGACAACATCCCAACAAAAGTACGTTACCTGAGACGTCATGCCACACCAGAAGTTGGAGTAGGCGGCCCTGGACTCCAGCATGGGCGCTACAATAGTCTTGTTCTCGCTCATCAGCTTCCACAGCACATCTTGATTGGTGAGCAGGTTGTCACAGTCGACCACCTGCAGAGGGACACGGAAGACGCCTCTCATTTACAAACAGGCCCCACGGAGTCCGTGTGAGCGACACGGTCGGCACGTTTAATTCAGAGTCCAGCATCTAGTAAGAGCTCCGTCCTCTCTAGTTCCATCACAGCCCAGAATTTTCCACACACCCCTTCAATCCAGTGCGCTCGTATTATCAGGAGGCTGCTTTCTGCTCTGATGTGACAAAAGCCGATGTTTCATGTTCACAGTTTTCTGTGTGGAAGCATTTCATCTGTGTCTCAGGCTAATGTGAAATAAAGGAAAGCTTCCCAAGAAACCTGCAATTTCTCTATCCGGGCAAACGGCGTTTCACGTAGAAGGTGATTCTGGTGCCGAAATATAAAGTCGGATTCATCCAACTGGTGATTCTTACTGCAGTTTAACCAATCAGATTAATTGATAAATATCTACTCAAGTAAGCAACATTTAAAAAGCATCCCGAAAGATCTTGAAATTGATACAATTCCAAATCTTGGTCTAATATACATCCATTCCTTTTCCACTGCTTATCCGGGGGCAGGAGGATGCAGAAGAGCCCAGACGTCCCTCTCAACCGGCCACTTTGTCCTGCTCTCCTGAGGGACCCTGAGGCCTTCCCAGGTGAGCTGGGAGACCTGGTCCCTCCAGCGGTCTCCCCTTCGGTTTGACGTGCCAGAAAACCTCCCCAAGGGAGGCATCCTGATCAGACACCCCATCACCTCGCCTGGACCTACTCTGAGCCCCTTGTAGGTGCCCGAGCTTCTCACCCCATCTCTAAGGGAGAACCCAGACACCCCGTAGAAGAAGCTCGTTTCGGGCCGCTTGCATCCGTGACCTCCTTCTTACGGTCACTACCCACAGCTCTTGGCCGCAGGTGGGGGTTGGAACATGGAGCCACTGGTAAATGAGAGTGTTGTCCGTCTTTACTACGACAGACCGACGCATGGCTGCAGCGATCAGTCTGTTTCCAATAGCTGCGGAGCTAAAAAGCACGAGGAAAGAGTGCAAGATCTGCTCAATCTGTGCACCTTTCATATCAAGCATGCAGGTAACCATAGCAACAGCGCTCCTGATTAATTACCGTTTTGCTGGCAGATAAAATGATATAATTGCAGCTTAAACCAAGATGAGTCAAACACTTTTGGCTTCTCATTAGGGTTTTGTTTATTTTCACCCCGTAGTGTTTGAACACCGGCTGACATGGATGAATCCACGTTATCGTCAGCGTCTAACTTATTCACTTTTCCTCGCACACAGAAATGCAGCGTGAGCAACACTGAAAAGCTGCTACTGGATGATAACATACCAGAATGTAGTCGGCCCATATCTCGCGAGCGGTGTCCAGAGCCGCCTGCCGCAGCTTCATTACATGTTCGTAACGAAGATTGTTCCAGTGTTTAGGCCCCGTCTCATCTGCAAAGGCACTGAAGCATGAACGGAGCAGATTAAGGTTTAGAATTTCATTGATATTTGCCCCCCACCCCCCCATACCCACACAAAACACACACCTACCTGCTTTCATCATCAGGTCTCCACTCCACATAGTGATAGTCATTCTGCACCCCGATGAGCCAGCTTCTCAGGATGCTGGTGGTGTTGTCTTTATTGTGATCTGTCGCCACCCTGTGGCAGGACGGAAGAGTGACACACTATTATTGATGCAGAAGCCGATGGGGTTTTAATCTCAGTCTTGTTTTCGCACTGCAGTATCTCCAATATTGTTCTTGTTTAATCTGATGCCCTCAGTGTGATGGTTTCCAAGGCTTAAGAATTCTATTACAAAAAGCACCCGAGCAATGTAAAGATGATCAATCTTAAACTCAAATGAGTAATTTGAGTGTAATTTTAAACATAGGTTTTCGTGTCTCAGGCAGCAATTTGCACATCTTGGTCTTTAAAGTTCTAATAACCAAATAATTATTAATTTAATAGTATGACATGCCACTATATATCCCTAATATCTAAGAATGGTTTATTGTCCATCTTGTCTTCTGGATTCGGATCAGAGCAGATTCGGATCAGAGCAGAGCGCATCAAAGCAGGACCAGGATTAAGGGAACAATGGAGGAGGTGTTTTTTTTAATCTGCTGTCTGTGTTATCACAGCAGATGTCTGCGGGTCGGTGAGGGCACAGGCAAAAGCAGAGGGAGAGGGAGAGAAATGCAGACAGCTGAATGGAATGTGTAAACAGGAGAGTTTTCATGCATATGTGCTGCAGAGCGTCGGCACGGCTCGGCTCTGCACAGTCCTGGTGGTTTTCAGTTACAGTTTTTTCCATTAGCTGTCTTTTCCCCTCTGTGTTTTGACAGACAGGATAGAAAATGGAGGTGCAGGGAATTTTCCAGCTCGCTGGAAACTCACAGAAACATCTGACCCTCATCAGTGGCCCCCGATGTTGGTTTGAGTGCAACGCTGTTTCGCTCACACAGGTATTAAAAACCTGAGGTCACTCTGGTGGGGGCCTGCAGTCACAGTCTCAACTTGACTTTGCACGCTCGGAGCCCCCGGCAGAGGAGTTCCCGGCGGAAGAGCCCCAAAAATCTCTCTCTGAATTCACTTGGTGAATCGAAACGTTTCAAACCACCACCGCGCCAACAGCAGAAATCCAGATGGAGGATAAAGGAAGAGAGAAATTAGGTAAACGGATTTTTATGAGTGCCGATGCACCGTATATCCATTCTGCATGTCCTCACAAAACAGGCACATACCATGATGGCCCATGTTGCTGCTTGTCAGGCAATCCACTATAAGCTGTCAGTCTAATACCTCACCAACGTTCATGCTACATTTCTCTGTTTGGAGATTAGTGGGGTCAAACAAAAGAGGAGGAAAGCTTCAGCATCTACATTCTGGATGTCCCTCTCAAATAAGTAATCAGGTTTAATTAATGAATCAACAGCCAGTGCACGACAGCTCAGTTTCAGGCTGTTAATGTTAAAGAAAAACACAAGTTTAACCTTGCATAAGATCAAATGAGATGAAGAATTATGGCGCTTTCGATCAAAACGATGGAGATGGCTGCACACTGGGTGACAGAACTACAATCAGTATATCTTTTTCTTGATGCAATATTAACACAAGACTGGTGGTTCTGTTCCCAGTGGATCGAGAGCGGAACATGAAGAAGCGGAAGAGGGAGAGACATGCGCAGGAGGGAGGGGAGGCAAGCGAGAAAACCCCGAGGGGCGATGAAAAGTCTAATGGGACTTTTCATGAGAGTTCAGGAAAACTCCAAACAATAGTCAAAGTGACATTAACTGATCAGATCTAGAGTTAGAGTTGATTTACACACTGGGAAAATGCACAACCGCACACAATTAGGACTGGGAGGGCTTGACGTGTCCCCGGCGCCCCCGACGTTCAGTCCCGCATTGTCGTAATAAAGTTTAATTTTTTTTTTAAATAAATCAAAGTTGTAAAATATTTCAGTCGTGCATTTGTTTTCATTGTTTGACTGGAAACACTCACCAAAGCGCAATGCGGTCCTTCGGGTAATTGAGGCGCTCAATAGTTCCGAGGAACAGCGGCAGCGAGTGCGCCGAGTTGCGGCAGATCAGTGCGATGACGACCCGAGGAGCGAGGAGCGGAGACTCGGGGCTCCAGCGCTCCTCGGGGAAATATCCCCGGCTCGGGGCCAGCAGAAGAAAGGACAATAGGACAAGCAGAAGCGAGCCGACCGGGTGCATGGCAGGGGAGAGAAACTGGGTGGTGACGAGGCACAGATCAGGGAACGGCAGATGCAGAATAGTGAGAATCCCGCTGTTGTGTTATGCCGACACTGGTTACATGGCGGAGTCTCTGGCTCTATTAAAGGGGTGGGGTTTTTCCCCGTCAGAGCTCGGCAAATCAGTCCCAGCCCTGGGCTTATGCGTCTTTCTCGCATGTGGGAAATACAAAACAGAATCTTTTATTTGGTGATATATGCTCATAAGAACTTTTAATTGACATGACCCCGAGGAATTGTTTTGTTGTGTCTAACGATTTGGCCGCGGTGTACTCCTCCCCTTTAAGAGTCCAGTTACAGGAAGTAGAGCGCTCGTGCCTGAAGCACGGACCCGCAGAAGAAGAGCCTTAAAGGCCAAAGGTCACGTCTAGATTTCACATCTGCAGATAGTTGATAGATTGATAGTCACAATTTATACATAAAATGTTGCAATCTGCAACGAAAAAACAATGCGAACAGCAATGTGACTTGAGTTGAACCGTTTTTATTTTCCATCACCCAAAGGCTGCAAAGGTTTTTATATAGATGGATAAAACATACGTCTCAATAAAAAGTAATTCAAAATTAAAAGTTCCACAAACAAGTAAAACTGCTATATTTCATCCAATGATATAGGTTAATCTCCCCAGTGCAAAAGAAAGCTCCTTTATCCACATTTTATTTTTAAATTCTACACTGTTTGTATTCCATGGACAGTTAAATATTGACTTGTATTAATATGTCACTCAATACCTTGCACTGGTGTATAAGAAAAAGGAGGTAAAGCTCTTTGCATTACGTAGATTTCTTCATAAAATGGTCCAAATTTGTTCTGATTATATTATAAGTCACAATAGACAACCATGGTCCACTTAAACTAACACCACACAAAAAAATATGTTTTCATGTTTTACCCTGCTTGCAACTGCATGTTATCATTATTCAGTGAGTTTAATACTTCTAATCAGAAGTGCAAAAGTATTAAGACAGCACTCAGCAACACTGTTGAGGCGGGCTAGGGGTCACGATGCTGCGTAGCCATCAGCCTCTGCCACCTGCTGACATGTGTCACATTTAGCCGCTTTTCTGCTCCTAAAGTTTAGGAGCAGAAACAGAGGGTTGAGGACCTAAACCCTCTGTTTCATAGTCAAGCGTTGGTGCATGTGTCACATGTAGTTCTATTAATAAAGCAATTGTTTGATCTTTGCTATTGTACACCACATGACACTTTATGACCTGACAATTGTGTTTGCTGCATGTTTGAGTCACCTCTTCCATAAATCCTCATCTAACTTTTCAAACACTGCCAACATTTGGTAAATCTAAATATCCATTGACTATTTTCTGCTTCAATGCCCAGGATGTGTGTATATACACACTCTTCATTATCTCACTAAGTGGGGGTCCTAAATTTCAGAAAGTCCCACTTCCACCATGAAAGGCAGTCCTGAGACATCTGAAGCACTACTCTTTTCCAACCATCTCTTCATTATTATTAATATTATTATTATTAGACCTGTGTGATCACAGGAGACTGACGGGAACTCAAGTCGTGCTTTTCTGGGTGCAAGAATCAGAATCAGAATCAGAATCAGAGTACTTTATTGATCCCTTTAGGGGGTGTCCATCAGGGAAATTAGCATCTCCAAAAAAACGTACAGCACTGTACAAAATTACCCACCACCATTACACACCATTAAACCTATTAAGAAGAACTGTATTTTAACATTTCCTGACAACAGAAGCAAATAACCATATTTGAGACCCTGAAACCAGTGGAAATGTGCTTCTTTCATCACTTCGTCATGATGTGGTCAGTTTCATTGATTTTCAGTTGTTTGTCTCCCGGATCAGAGATAGCAAACAGTTTCCCAACCGCTGCTGGGAAATTACTGTTTGTCTGTGTTGAAATGCGCATCCCAAATAAACACTGTGGGAGGTGCAGCGAGGTGAGGGGGGATAAAAGGGACGTGCGGTCGATCGAAGCTTCACATCAACAGCGGGTCAGGATCGCCATGGGCCGGACTCTGCTGTGTCTCCTGGTCTCTGCGGCCATTGCCACTCTCACCTCGGTTACAGATGGAGCTCCACTGTAAGAACCTTCTTTCATTATTATTTATAATCTTTGTACATTTTCTCTCATATAACTAAATCAAACTGTAACAACACAATGTAGAAATATCAAGACTTGTGGTTTTCTAATGTGCATTTTCTTGGATTTAACCTGTTTTGCAAACAATATTACTGTTATGACTTTAATCAGTATAAAATGTGCATAGAAACACCACATAATACACCTCAGTTCAGAACTCTGTGCTGACTTTACATAATGATGAACTGAAGTGCAGTTTGTGTTTGTTTGTTTTGTTTTTTCTTTCATTTGGCCCAAATCTGGTCCAAAGGTTGGAGTCTGCAAACAGAATTGGGACCACTGATGAAACGTTGCATTGACCAAGAGCTGGACTTAATCAAAATCATCATTAGATCACTGATTAGTCACTAATCACTAATTCAACCAACCTGATGGATCCTTTCCGCCATTAAACTCTATAATTCACCCAAACCAACTCAACAATAATTGTGTAATGTTTATGTTGTAATTTTATTTCTATTTTATTCTATATTTATGTATATATACTTATAATATGTATATATTATAATATGTATATATTGTGTATATTATATATATATACTTATAATATATGCTGTATTTATGCTTATAACATTCTAATCTTATTTGTATTTATTTATTCTGTTTCTATACTTTGTATAGGTTGCTCCTACAATTCAATTTCCCTACGGGGATGAATAAAGTACATCTTAATCTTTTCCCCCAGCTTTTCTTGCCCTTAACGCATAGTGCCCATAGAGTGTGTAGTGTACATGGGAATGATTAGTTAGAAAAGTTAGCAACTTCATGATTATGTTCCTCTCTTTGTTTGGCAGTCAGGTGCTGTCTGCTCCCAACTTGCTCCGGGTTGGGACAACAGAGAACATCTTTGTGGAGTGTCAAGACTGGGCAGGAGGAAACATCAAGGTGGACATCAATGTGATGAACCATCCCACCAAGTCCTCGAGGCTGGCGTTCACGTCCGTGACCCTCAACAGCACAAATAAATTCCAGGCGCTTGGAAGCCTTAGGGTGAATTAAATACCTTCATGATACAGTACATGAGGTGCTTCTGTCACTGTCTGCTTGCATAATGCATCCAAGAGGTCCTAAACTGCTCAACGTACTGCTTTCAGATTCCTCCAGGTGACTTCAGTAAAGATCCTAATATGAAGCAGTATGTATACCTCCAAGCCCAGTTCCCTGATCGACTCTTGGAGAAGGTTGTCTTGGTGTCCTTCCAGTCTGGCTACATTTTTATCCAGACCGACAAAACCCTCTACACGCCCAACAGCAAAGGTGAGGTCAAAGGAAGTTAAATGGGAGAGAGAGTCAAAGTTACGAAGAGAAATGTGGATACAGGCGACACAAAGATGGGTGCCGTCCTCTTAATGAGACTCAGTTGGGAATTTTCCCTCCCTCTCTGTCAGTTCACTACAGGATATTTGGAGTTACACCTCGCATGGAGCCTGTGGAAAGAGATGACGCAGTCAAAAATGATGCGTCTATCTCTATTGAGATTGTGGTATTGTATTTTATTTCCCTTGAGCAGATCAAAATCATAAAGCCCATTGAGGATATTGAAAAAAAGCGGTTGCTCATTTGTAGACTCCTGATGGGATTATTTTTCCAGTGGATCCAGTTTCTCTGTCACAAGGGATGCACTCTGGAGATTACAAACTTGGTGAAATTGTCAGGTGTGTATTTTCCATTGTTTAAATCAAATCAAGAGTGATACATTTTGATATCCATTAGGATTTGATTCTTCCACATATAATCAGAATATAAATTAAAGCCAAATGTACCCTCTTTTTCCAGTTACAACCAGTAGATCCTCTATCACGTCACTACAATATCTAGAATGTTTTGAATGTTGTAAACTTGACAACACATGTGTTCACGTGCAGTCCCGGAGTCTGGAAAGTGGTGGCCAAGTTCCAAAGCAACCCACAGCAGAGCTTTGCTGCCGAGTTTGAGGTCAAAGAATATGGTATAGCCTTTATTCTCTGCCAGGAAATGGTGAGGAAACTAAAATCCACACCGCCAGGGGCCTGACGAGGATGTGTGCTTTTCATTTTGCAGTTCTGCCCAGTTTTGAAGTGAAACTGAAACCCGACAGTCCCTTCTTTTATGTCGACGATCAAGACTTAGTTGTCAACATCAAAGCTACGTAAGTGATAATAACAACAGTAAATTATTCTTATTCTTGTTCTTATTCTTGCTTTTACTTGTCTTACAGGTACCTGTTTGGAGAAGAGGTTGATGGAAATGCTCACGTGGTTTTTGGTTTTATGAAGGACGGTCCGAAAAAAACTAAAAGCAGCTTTCCCAGTTCTCTTCAGAGAGTGCCGGTGAGCGTCCCAGTGATCTGACATCCGTAACTAATCCAGTTTTACATTGATGTATAAGAGAACACTGGCTTGTGTTGCTGTACTACGATGCTGTGCTCACCGTAACTTTCCGTCACGTCATGTCAGGTTGTGGAAGGCAGGGCAACGGTGACGCTGAAGAGAGCGCACATCACAAACTCATTCCCAAACATCCAGGAACTGGTGGGGGGGTACATATTCGTGGCTGCTACTGTGCTGACGGGAGATGGTAAGAAGGCACAATGGAAAAAAAGCCAAATTCATCCCTGTTGTGTACAAAAAAACTGAAGTAATATTTTACAGTATTTGCACTCTCTGTGTGAGTAATTATCCATCACCAGTCTTTGGAGGCACCTGGTCTACAGGTTGGAATGTTTGCGTCTGTGTCCACAGGTGGTGAAATGGTCGAGACCGAGCTGAGAAATATCCAGGTCGTCACATCGCCGTACACCATTCACTTCAGGAAAACACCAAAATACTTTAAACCTGGAATGTCTTTTGATGTCGCGGTAAGGCGTCACCCACACTGGTGCACTTTACAACCCATTTTCCCTTACACGAAAGGGGCTTTGACTAATGCAAGTCATTTGGTGTACGTGCATGCGTCTGCTTGCAGGTTGAGGTTTTGAATCCTGACAGCAGCCCTGCAGGAGATGTCAGTGTTGTGGTTGAGCCAGGTCCTGTGGGGGGCCTCACTGCGAAAAACGGCTTGGCCAGGCTCACAGTCAATACTGTAGCCAATGTTAACAAGCTGTTACTCACTGTATGTATGCTGTAAATAAATTAATATTAGGAGTAATTTTATATTGGTTGGTTGACATATGTATGAATGTACTTGAAAAGATTTTAGTCCTTTTTTTGTTGTGTGCCCATAATTTCAGGCAAAGACCAAAGATCCTCGCCTCACGCCGGCAAGGCAAGCAACAGCCAGGATGTCAGCTGACCCTTATAACACCAAAGGCAAAAACTACATCCACATAGGTGGGCAGCATCCTCAGAAACACCACACGAAGTTGTTGAGTTGTTGCCGAATTCACAGTTCCATCGACTGTAATTCACAATGAGCGTTGTTTCTGCAGGTGTGGATACAGCTGAAGTGAAATTAGGAGACAACTTCAAAATCAACCTGAATCTCAACAAGCAGTTAAATCAAGACATCACTTACCTGGTGAGAAACGTTTTGTGTCTGTGTATCTTGTAAAACCAGTTGTGTTCTATCCTGCAGCCATTAGATCACCTGCCCATGTCAATGACGTGAATATTTCTCTCCAGATCTCAAGCAGAGGTCAGCTGGTGAGCCATGGCAGATACAGTACAAGAGGCCAAGTACTGATTTCCCTGACCGTTCCAATCACCAAGGATATGGTGCCATCCTTCCGCATCGTGGCCTATTACCACACAGCTGACAATGAAGTGGTGTCCGACTCTGTATGGGTGGACGTCAAAGACACCTGCATGGGCTCGGTGAGTCTGTTTAAGTGGGTTGCATACACAGAGTGGTCATTTAATTGGAGGAGGGGGGATAAAACAAAATTTTGACAAACAATGTGTCTCTTCAATATTGCAAAAGTGTCGTAAAAATATTCACCTCTTTTCCTATAGCTGAAGCTGGAATCAACAAGGCCTAATCCGTCGTACGAACCCCGCAGGATGTTTGGTCTAAAGGTCACTGGAGACCCAAAAGCGACCGTGGGACTGGTGGCTGTTGACAAAGGTGTCTATGTCCTGAACAACAAACACCGTCTGACACAGAAAAAGGTCATTTCTCAATTTCATATTTCAAAATAGGTGACAGCCTGCGACGCTGTAGTTCACAGAACAGCTTTAATTAGATTTTCCATCCTTGACAAATGATTCTCCACCTTTCCAGATCTGGGACATTGTAGAGAAATACGATACAGGCTGCACACCAGGCGGAGGGAGGGACGGTTTGACTGTGTTTAGTGATGCTGGTCTGTTGTTTGAGTCCAACACTGCTTCTGGCACTGCCTACCGACAAGGTAAATCACCTGCCCCCCCATCTCATTAGCCTTATGGTCTGATAGACTGTCCCCTTATAAAAACTGACCAACTGTGCTGGCTTTCCAGAACTAAAATGCCAAGTCCCCTCAAGAAAGAGACGAGCAAGCACTATAACAGAGGTCATCACCACATTATGTAAGAAAATGCAGCCACACTTATGAGAGTCCATAATCAGTCAGGCTCGGGAGGAAGTTATTTGGACCTTACGGGTTTAAAATTCTGACCGCTTTCTTTTAAAATTTTCTCCTGCTGTCCCTCCAGCGGGCCAATATAAGGATGATCTGCTTCGGGACTGTTGTCTGGAGGGAATGAGGCTCAGCCCTCTCTCATACACCTGCGAGAGGCGTGGAGAATACATCACGGATGGTGAAGCCTGTGCCCAAGCCTTCGTGCACTGCTGCAAGCTCATGGAGATCCAGCGAGCCGAGTCTGAGGAGGAAAACCTTCAACTGGCCCGCAGTAAGGGACCGGATGAGGAAAGGGATGGATTGAAGTGGATGTTTGGTGTCTTTAATAATACCCTTCTATGGTGATATTTTAGGCGACGAAGCAGACAACAGTTATATGGACAACGACGAAATTACTTCTCGCACCCAATTCCCAGAAAGTTGGCTGTGGTCTGACATCACGCTGCCTGCGTGCCCGTTGAAATCGCCCAACTGGTGAGCTTCAAACGCACTAAGAAAACAAACCCCGACAAGGACGCTGCTGGGATTTAAGACTGACGCGATTGCTTTGCAGTGACACCACTTCTTTTGTGAAAAACGTCCCCTTGCAAGACTCAATCACAACCTGGCAGTTTACCGGAATCAGCCTGTCGAAAACACACGGTGAGGATTGTCCCCGGCTAGCGTCTCTTTTCACTCCTCTGATCATTCTCTCCTTTAACGCTCCTTTTCATTGAAGGAATCTGTGTCGGCGAGCCATTGGAGATAATTGTCCGGAAGGAATTCTTCATTGACCTGCGGGTTCCCTACTCTGCGGTCCGTGGAGAGCAGCTTGAAATCAAAGCCATCCTTCACAACTACAGCCCCGACATCATCATTGTAAGTTTGTGCCACTTCACCACAGGGAAGTTTAACAACGTGCGGATAGATGATGAGTCTGAGGGCTATTTAGTTGTATAGTTGATGATTTACTGCAGCGTTGGGGATTAACTACACTTACACCTATTTTCAAGGTACGCGTGAGTCTAATCGAGGAACCAAACGTGTGCAGCTCCGCCTCGAAGCGCGGCACATTCAGGCAGGAGGTCAAGGTTGGGGCCAAAACTACACGATCTGTGCCCTTCATTGTCATTCCCATGAAGGAAGGAGAATTTCCCATTGAGGTGAAAGCAGCTGTTAAAGACTCGTCACTCAACGACGGTATCGTGAAGATGCTGAGGGTGGTGGTAAGAGAAACTCTCAACCTTTTTAGACCTTTTAATTGCTGGTGGAACTCACTTTCAGACGGTTTCTTGCTGCTGCACAACTGGGCGGTGGGCAGTGGATGCTCTGTCTGTTGGGTGGGCGGGGGTAGCTCCGATTGTTGGGAACTGGCCCGAGAAGGGGAGGGTTCACAGTTTCAGCCCCACTGCAGACAAAACATGGAAGGTGTTCTGCTAGTAGGGGAAGATGCCAAAACATCTTCAGAGCTCTGCCGAGGTACCCTTGAGCAAGGCACCGAGCCCACAAATGCCCATTTAGGGCCCTGCGATGAACTGGCAAGGCATCCAGGGGTATACCCTGCCTGCAGCCATCATGTACCCCACCCCCCCCCCCCCCCCCCCCCCCCCCCGTGACCCCAGAAGGGATAAAGTGGTTAAGAAGACGAGACAAGACTTTAGATAAGGATGTGGGTTTTAATCAGTTACAAATTGTTGTCTGTAGCCTGCAGGTGTGCTGGTCAAATCCCCTCAGTCTGTCGTTCTAGACCCAAGCAAGACAGGTGAGTGTATTAATGTGGTGGCTGCATTGTTACAACCGAAAGCTTTTGTCTCTTCTATCTGATCTCTGAACCCACCCGCCGTTTCTCTTTAGGTGGTAAACAAGAAGCAGTCCTCAACAGCAACATTCCAAAGAAAGATATGGCTCCAAACACACCTTCAAAGACGCAAATCTCTGTGACAGGTGAGACGTTGTCTTATGCGATGGTGCTTACATATACGACGGTATTAGACCGTTTATTTCCACCTCCGGTGATTGGAGATGGGACCGGTGCTGGGCTGGAATCCTTCGTGCTTTTGTCAGTAGTCCCAACATTCTCCTTGTTTTCAGAGGTAATCGTCTCCAAGATTCAGGTGAAATGCGTCAGATTTCCTTTGTATCTGCAGGCGTAGAACAAATATCTTCACTGGTGGAGAATGCCATTAGTGGGACATCCATGGGCAGTCTGATCTACCAGCCTTCTGGTTGTGGCGAGCAGAACATGATCCACATGACCTTGCCTGTCATCGCAACCACATACCTGGATAAAACGAACCAGTGGGAGACTGTAGGGTTTCAGAAACGTGACGAAGCCCTCCAACACATAAAGACCGGTAAGCTCACCTTCAACGGGCCCAGACTGGTTAAACAAAGGTTAGATCGAATCAAATAAATGAAGGGTAAATGTGTTTTTTGTTGTCTAGGCTACAAGAACCAGCTTGCTTTCCGCAAAGCAGATGGATCTTTTAGTGTGTGGGCCAATCGCAAAAGCAGCACCTGGTGAGGCATCCGAACGGGACCATACTTTGGATATCATAGGCACCCAGATGTGTGAGGAAATTAAGAAACTACCCTGTGACTTCTTCAGGCTGACTGCTTATGTGGCCAAGGTGTTCGCCATGGCCAACAACCTGGTGGCCGTGCCCAACAACATGATCTGCGAGGCTGTGAAGTATCTGATTCTGAATACTCAGCAACCTGACGGCATGTTTAAAGAAGTTGGAACCATAAGCCACGGCGAGATGATTGTATGTTTCCCTTCGCACTTCATTTTTATAGTGAAAAAGGATTGAGTTGAGGACGTTCACATGGGGCCGATGAGCCTTTTATACAAATAAAAACATGTCTCTGCTCATGTAGGGTGATGTGCGCGGCGGCGACTCAGATGCCTCCATGACAGCTTTCTGCCTCATCGCCATGCAGGAATCGCGCCAACTGTGCACCGCCACTGTAAACGTAAAGACTTTACCCATCTAGCCTGACATTTCCGGCTTCAGTGAAGCTATATTTGACATGCCGCCCTCTTGTTCCACCCAGAGTTTGCCAAACAGTATAGAGAAGGCAGTGACTTATCTACAGACGCGTCTGCCCAACCTCACTAACCCTTACGCGGTCACCATGACATCCTACGCACTGGCAAATGAGAATAAGCTCAACCGAGCCATCCTCTTAAATTTTATTTCCCCAGGTTTGGTCGTGCAACAGTATTTCTCTCATTTTAGACAGATTCCGTTCACTTTGGTGGGTTGACCCAATAACAAATCTGTATTTGTGCATGTCCTGCTTAGAGCTGTCCCACTGGCCAGTACCTAAGGGCCGTGTTTACCAACTGGAGGCCACAGCTTACGGACTGCTCGCTCTGGTAAAAGCCAAGGTAAGAAAACGTATAATAGGCTGTTTAATTGTTCAGTTAAGGTGTTATCTTGTGTAAGACGCTTCAGCCTTTGAATTTGTGTTGGTGAAGGCGTTTGAAGATGCCAGACCGATCGTCAGGTGGTTGAACAAACAGCGGAAGGTGGGCGGAGGCTACGGATCAACCCAGGTAACTCCCAGATTCTTTCCATTATTCTCTTTAAAGTCCATTTACAAAGATCTCTTTCACGTGACTGTTTTCGCCCGTGTTTCTTTCCCCAGGCTACTATAATTGTTTACCAGGCAGTAGCTGAGTACTGGGCTAATGCTAAAGAACCAGACTACGATCTTAATGTGGACGTTCTGCTGCCCGGCCGATCCGGACCTGACAAGTACAAGCTGACCAGGGACACACACTACACCACGAGAACGACCAAGGTAAAATATTAGACGGCCTCGCCAGGAAGTGATCCTCCTCTTCTCACCTGCTGAAACGTGTGCGCTGATTTCAATTCCCTCAGATCAATGAAATCAACCAGGACGTGACGGTGACGGCCACAGGATCGGGCGAAGCAACTGTGACGGTACCGTTTATCGGCTGATACGCTTATCCACGTTTACTTGCTGAAGGCCACATTAGTCAGGACGGCCTCCGCACTGCGTTGACCACCTCCCCTCTCTGTGTGACAGATGGTGTCGCTGTATTACGCTTTGCCCAAAGAAAAAGAGAGCGACTGTCAGAAGTTTAACCTGTCGGTGCAGCTGATCCCAGGTCAGTTGTGTGCTTTTCTTCCCCATCCCCCATTGCTCTCTTTTGGACACTTCTGGGGAGAAATCGACCGACAGCTTAAAAAAAAGTGTTTTCCTGCCTACAGAAAAACAGGATGAAAAGGAAAAGGTGTACAAGCTGAGAATAGATGTTTTGTAAGTACCACCGGCCTGGTTCTATTTGAATTTTTGAACTGGAATTGAGTTTTTACATCCTTTCATTTTCTGAATCAGCTACAAGAACAAGGAGCGGGACGCAACCATGTCGATCTTGGATATTGGTTTACTAACTGGCTTCACTGTTAACAACAACGACCTGGACTTGGTAAGATGGTTCACACGCCCGCAGGTGCACGAGCGCACACACGTCCACGTCTGACCCGTGTGTTTGTGTGCAGTTGTCCAAAGGCCGCGCTCGCGTCATTTCAAAGTACGAGATGAACAAGGTCCTGTCGGAGAGAGGCTCACTCGTCCTCTACCTGGAAAAGGTGACCCCGCCCCCCGTTTCTCTCTGGCGCAGGTTTTCTTTCCGCCGTGCTTTTTCTTAGTCTCAATTTCCATCCCACCGCAGGTTTCTCACCGAAAGCCAGAAGAAATCACCTTCAGGATCCACCAGAAGAGCAAAGTTGGCGTCTTACAACCAGCTGCTGTGTCCGTCTACGAATACTATGACCGTGAGTTTCAGAGATGTTACCTTGGAGATCTCTTCTTTGACTGCCAGCCACGGAGCCACTGAGAAACCTTTAAGAGTTTCAACATTCCTAATTGATCTTGGATGTCTTTAATTGCCGTGTGCAACGTGTGAGCTTTTGAACCTTTCTCTCCCATCCCAGAAACACATTGTGTGAAATTCTACCATCCAGAGAGGGAAGCCGGAAAGTTGTTGCGACTCTGTCGGGGTGAACAATGCACATGTGCTGAAGGTAAATATATATGCTTCCCCTGAGGGATCCTTAGATACTCTTGCCCGACATACTGTATATGTTTCTTTATGTTTCGTGTCCACAGAAAATTGCAGTCTGCAGCAGAAAGGTAAAATCAGCAACCACGTGCGAACAGAGAAGTCTTGTGAGACCACGGCCACCAGCAAGATCGATTATGGTTAGTGACTCTTGTTAAAAGTAGACGGGGCTAATTCAGCGAAGAACAGATGAGCTCACCATATGCGTTGTCTGTCCTCAGTGTATAAAGTAAGAGTGGAACAATTTAAAGCTGACCTGTCCACTGACGTATACACAATGAGGATATTGGAAGTCATCAAGTCAGGTGCGTATCCGGAGTCCCTTAGGTGACACTCTGCCACCCTGCAGACCCGGTAAAGGGTGCAGGAAGCAGCTGATGTTGCTGCTTTTCTCGCAGTGACGTTTGCCGACCGAGATGAAGGTTTGAATGAATGAGTCAATGAATGAATGAATGGATTCTGCTTTTATTTCAGGAACTTCCGATGTGGCTCCTCAGGGAAAAATGCGTCCATTCCTCAGTTATCAACACTGCAGGGAATCTTTAGGCCTGACCAAAGGAAAAACCTACCTCCTCATGGGGTCATCCAAAGACATTCACAGGGACGACCGGGGGCAAACGTAAGTTTGTTTCATTTGGGAATGCGAATCTGCGAATCCACAGTTTCCTGGCAGCCACATTCCGGAATTATATCCATATTGGTTCAAGCTTGGCCACAGATTTGTCCCCTGCATCCGCAGGTTTCAGTATGTTCTCGGTGAGAGGACCTGGGTTGAGTACTGGCCCACAGATCCAGAGTGTCAGTCCGAGCAGCACCGACCCACCTGCCTGGGCATGGAGGAGCTGCAGCAGCAGTATCAGCTCTTTGGGTGCCAGCAGTAGCCGGACACAAACAACATTTCTTGCAGATTGCCTTTTTTTGTCAATGAAAATGTCAACAACAATAAAAATCCATTTTAATACATCCAATAGGCCTTTTGGCCCCTTTTGCTATTGTCCATTCACAACTTTGTAAAATGTCCAGAGAAGAAGCAAGTTAAAACTAAACATTTTGGCTGAAAGAGCAGAAAACCAGATAAATATGTGATTAAAAATAAACCGAAACACAGGCAAGGCTGTCGGCTCGATCACAAACAGCTGAAGCTGCATCTGTACACCATATTTTCACTGCTGGAGTAAACAGAGCATTTATGTAATGCACACAGTTGGGCATTATTCATTTAAACTCATTTGCAGTTAAAATGAACTTTTAAAAAACAAAGAATGGCTGGATTTGGCGTGTCATTAAAAAACCCTAACAAGACCACCAGATGGCGACATTTGACCACTAGAGCTGAAATTCAGTGAATTGGCAACTTTGAAAGCTGCAACAAAATGCAACCAAAGTGTCGGTATGAGAATAAAATTTATTAAGCAGAACTGCACAAACAAGGACTTTGATCTGGTGTTATTGGTGCATAAAAGTAAACAAAATAAAGCACTTTTAGAAGTAAAATAGAGTTGTACTTTGGATAATTGTTCTAAGATAAGAGATAAGAAGGTGTTTACAATGTTATATAAAAGGGTGATGTAAAAAGCAAAGGTTGAGTTTTGTTGCTACCGTCATCATAAATATCAATTCCCAAATTCAGTTGATTGAAGAAGGACAGAAAAACTGTGCAGTGGAGCTATTGGTGGGTCTGACCCCTGGCTAAGCTAATGCTCATGAATAGGTTAATGCTCCCCTCCTCCTCTCCTCTCCTCTCCTCTCCTCTCCTCTCCTCTCCTCTCCTCTCCTCTCCTCTCCTCTCCTCTCCTCTCTCCTCTCCCCTCTCCCCTCCTCTCCTCTCCTCTCCTCTCCTCTCCTCTCCTCTCCTCTCCTCTCCTCTCCTTCTTCCCTCCCCCTCCCCTCCCCTCCTCTCCCCCTCCCGTCCCCTCCTCTCCTCCTCCTCATCTCTCCTCTCCTCTCCTCCCCTCTCCCCTCTCCCCTCCTCTCCTCTCCTCTCCTCTCCTCTCCTCTCCTCTCCTCTCCTGTCCTGTCCTGTCCTGTCCTGTCCTGTCCTCTCCTCTCCCCTCCCCTCCCCTCCCCTCCCCTCCCCTCCCCTCCCCTCCCCTCCTCCTCCTCATCTCTCCTCTCCTCTCCTCTCCTCTCCTCTCCTCTCCTCTCCTCTCCCCTCCCCTCCCCTCCCCTCCCCTCCTCTCCTCTCCTCTCCTCTCCTCTCCTCTCCTCTCCTCTCCTCTCCTCTCCCCTCCCCTCCTCTCCTCTCCTCTCCCCTCCCCTCCCCTCCCCTCCTCTCCTCTCCTCTCCTCTCCTCTCCTCTCCTCTCCCCTCCCCTCCCCTCCCCTCCTCTCCTCTCCCCTCCCCTCCCCTCCCCTCCTCTCCTCTCCTCTCCTCTCCTCTCCCCTCTCCTCCCCTCCCCTCCCCCCCTCTCCTCTCCTCTCCTCTCCTCTCCTCTCCTCTCCTCTCCTCTCCTCTCCCCTCCCCTCCCCTCCTCTCCCCTCCCCTCCCCTCCCCTCCCCTCCCCTCCCCTCCCCTCCTCTCCTCTCCTCTCCTCTCCTCTCCTCTCCTCTCCTCTCCCCTCCTCCCATTAACTCTTTATGGGGAAAACAAGTGTTCAGATTTACCATCGGTCGTAAACGTGTCCCATAAACAATGATAAATACGTTGTTGGAGCAGGAATATTATCCATCACAAAACACAATAACAATGAAATTAATTGGTAATCTGGAGCAAGATAAGGTGCCACTTATTCACTGGCCAGGTATTTATAGCTTTTTTGGGGGACATTGTTACAGTACTGTATATTAATTTTCAATTTCCTTCAGTTTGATGATGCCCGATAGACATTAACTGACATGCCTATAAACCTCCATTTTAGAGGCTATAGAGGCTTACATTTAATATATGCCACCATCCCTTTGGTTTGATTTAATAGTTAGTTTAGCATGAATTCATCCCTTATATTCTCACTGGTGTTGGCTTGTTTTAAGCACAATAGGTCTTGTGTCTTACTCTTCCCTTTTATATGCCTAAATGTGTTAAAATCTCTTCACGGTGAACGATTAATGGCTTCTATTTATGATCTCATTCACTGAAATAGTGGTGAAAAGGGAGAGAGAGCAACGTTAAAGCAGGGACTTCCCTGAGCCTCCATCATCTGCAGGGAGGGAAAAAACAGAGAGAGAGAGAGAGAGAGAGAGCCTCCCACACACACACACACATACACACACACACCGTGTTGCGAGCTAGCAAGAGGCTTCAAACTGCTTGATACAAAACAGACACAAAGGGACTGTATCCTGCAATAATGGAGGAGAACATGGATGAATCCCAGAGCCAGAAAGGTAGGACCACGAACCGTTTCCCCTTTTTTGTCTTTCATCGGACGTGCCATTGTTCCCTTCATCCATCTCGCTCGTCATAATGGGATTCTTTTGTGTGAAGAGCGAAGAACACAACATGTCCTGCAGGGGGTGGAGGGGTAATTGGGTGGGGGGCATAGACTTGTGTCGGTGCTCTTCATATATATTTTTTTTTAATATATATGTATAATCAACCATCATTTGCTTTTGCTTTCTTTTGCTGCTCCTTTGTGAAACCAACCATATTTAAGATTCAGTCGGACCTGATGAAAATCCCAGCCGCTACATCCGCAGCTGGGTTTTTGTCCTCTCTCAGACAAATGGATGAATAAACCAGCTTGGACGGAGGATGGGAGGCAGACGGGAGAGGGTCGGTGTTGTTTTGAGAGAACAGATGGATGGACAGATGTATGGATGGGAGGATGGATGGATGGATGGATGGATGGATGGAGGAGGTGGGAGTGGCACCGTGGTGGGGGAGGAGAGGGGGGAGAAGGTGACAGAATGGGAAAACATGGGCCCAAACCTTTCAATAAAAGCTCAAAATCGGAGGGAGGAGGGATAAGTGGGGCAGTGATTGATGCCTCCATTGGGATTTTCTTTGTTAGCCTCTTTTGTTGACGCTTTACGCTTGTCCGAACGCCTTTTTCTCTCCTCTCTGCGCCCTTTTTTGAAAAAAAATAATAATAAAAACAACCATGCTCCTTAATCCAGCTCCTCCATTTTCCCGATGCCTCTTTCTGTCCTAAACATCTTCCTCTCTGATACTGACTCTCCCTCTGTAGGTGACGGCGTCTGCCTTCCTCTCGCCGTCTCCCCCTATTTTGACTCCCTCCTCGCGTACCTCCATCTTGCTGTGCTCCCTCCCTTCATCCATTTTTTTTTTGCGCCTTTTGCTGTAATCTGAGGGACATTTCTACACGGTTTGTTTGTCTGCTCGGTGGTTCGGGTGCAATAATAATGTCTACAGCATTATTTTCCTCCCAAATTTGTTGTGGTG